>NW_007377457.1:423788-531076 GCF_000475195.1 Diaphorina citri
GCTGTCAGTTTTTCTACAAAAGCTAAAGGTAATGTTACACCAAACGCGCATCGTTTGCAAAAATGCAAACAATGCGCGCTTGGTGTAACATTACCCTTACATGTTTGGCATTGATGCATCTTAAGAGCCAGTATTTAATTTATAAATATGGGTGTCAGTCAGGCTTTGTTCATAAAATATCTTATTGGTGTTTTTTTTTGTGTCTTAATCCTTTAGGATTTTTTTTTTCAAATCCCGTAAATGGAAAAAATTCTCACCTTGCAGGCATGCCACACGACCTTTCTCATCTCGTCAATGGTCGGGTCGACAAGACCTTAGCAGTTACAGTTCCCTCTTTCAAACCTCTTTAAAAAAGTATTTGTAAGTCTTTGTTTTTAATTTTAATGTAACAATGGGGTTCTAGTCCCGCAAAATTTATCTTGAAAAACTCACCTTGCAGGCATGCCAGCGGTTCGGTATGGCGGGCCGAATCTGATCGAGACACACGACCTTTCTCATCTCGTCAATGGTCGGGTCGACAAGACCTTAGCAGTTACAGTTCCCTCTATCAAACCTCTTTAAAAAAAGTTTTTGTAAGTCTTTTTTTTTTTTAATTTTAATGTAACAATGGGGTTCTAGTCCCGCAAAATTTATCTTGAAAAACTCACCTTGCAGGCATGCCAGCGGTTCGGTATGGCCCGGGGTGGATATAAAATCGGATAGGAAAATAGGGTAAACCTAAACAGATAAAGTTCTTTCTCGGAACGGCTGGCTTTCTTTGTGTAATATTTGTGTCCAATTTTACGTCAGTACTCAAGCAATCCATATACGGTGAAACCCAAATTTCATAACAAGCATTTCAGGCAGTTCGTCTTTTTAGACTTTCAAAGCCTGCATCTTTAAAAAGGTTAACAAAGTATAAACCTCGTTTATTGGGGGGTTTCGCCCCATCAGTCTTATTTGATACATTTTTACCTTTAAAAAGGTTAACAAAGTATAAACCTCCATCTTTAAAAAGGTTAACAAAGTATAAACCTCGTTTATTGGGGGGTTTCGCCCCATCAGTCTTATTTGATACATTTTTATTCCTTCTTTTGGATTTCATAGCAATCCAGAACAACGTCTGTGTTGAATCTAGTTTAAATTATTCTTACAAGATCATTAGAGACACTACATACTTTCCTTCCTAAAGAATAATAGGTTAATAGGATAAGGAAAGTAAAAAAAAAAAGACAGCGAAATAAGGAATTGAGGTTTTAGTAAAAAATAAAAAAAACCACCTCCCTTGATAGAACAATCATGGCGATCAGCAATCTGATTGGTACAGAGGGAGGTCCCTTTCCTAACCTTACTGGATGGCCCAAGGACACTACATACTTTCCTTCCTAAAGAATAATAGGTTAATAGGATAAGGAAAGTAAAAAAAAGACAGCGAAATAAGGAATTGAGGTTTTAGTAAAAAATAAAAAAGACCACCTCCCTTGATAGAACAATCATGGCGATCAGCAATCTGATTGGTACAGAGGGAGGTCCCTTTCCTAACCTTACTGGATGGCCCATAGTAAAAAAATAAAAAAAGACCACCTCCCTTGATAGAACAATCATGGCGATCAGCAATCTGATTGGTACAGAGGGAGGTCCCTTTATTAACCTTACTGGATGGCCCAATCATGATCAAGAAAACATTGTTCGATAAGAGAGACTATACCTTAATACCTTGTATAGGTTTCCTAGGCTAATATAGTAATATTTTCGACAGATTTTGCTTTCTCATACTGACAAAACTTTATTAACTGGTTTCCGGTGTTGATCAAAACGAGAAATGCTCATTTGTAAGACATTTTACGTCAGAACTTTCGCGAAATACGTGAACGTTTTACGTCAGAACAAGTGTGATTTTTTTTTTTTTTTTACAGAATGTGGCACAGGTCAGTTGTCTCATTTTCAAGTTATATGAGAATCTGATCTTCAGCGCCTCGCAAGGATGAAAGGGAGTATCTTGTTCATTTGTGAAAGACCTTTTTTGCATGCTACCTAATCCTACGTATCATCATTTCTTTTAATATTATGTTTCTCAGTTTATTAATTAATCACATTAATCACATTCTTACTATCTTTATCTTATTTTATTTTACTTTTTCAAAGTCAACCAACAAGGTCTTTTATAACGAATTGTTATCTCATTATCCCTTAATACCTTGTATAGGTTTCCTAGGCTAAAATAGTAATATTTTCGACAGATTTTGCTTTCTCATACTGACAAAACTTTATTAACTGGTTTCCGGTGTTGATCAAAACGAGAAATGCTCAAACCTGTCCATTATAGATGTAGCAGAAATACGAGTAGATAACGAACATTCAAAGGTTTAGCTGAGAGGACAGTATGTAATGAATGTATGTAAATGTAAGTATATGAGAAAAGCTCTAGTAACTCTGCTAATTTGATTCGTTTAAAGTTAAAGTTTAAAGATACACTGCCTTGCCTCAACAGAAGCACACCCAAGTTCGTTATCCTTTTTCTCAATCTATCTACGATTATAAAATTAATAAAACTAATTTGTACACGATAAAAATAAAGAGTAACGTAACAGATATACGAACGGAACATAACATAAATATTACACGTAATCAAAAAAAATGTAAGTATATGAGAAAAGCTCTAGTAACTCTGCTAATTTGATTCGTTTAAAGTTAAAGTTAAAAGATACACTGCCTTGCCTCAACAGAAGCACACCCAAGTTCGTTATCCTTTTTCTCAATCTATCTACGATTATAAAATTCATAAAACTAATTTGTACACGTTAAAAATAAAGAGTAACGTAACAGATAATATACGAACGGAACATAACATAAATATTACACGTAATCAAAAAATCTACACACCATGGATTTGAAATTTAGTTGAGCAAGAACTTAAATGGGGTTCCTATACTTTAGAAAACACTTGGATCAAAGGGTTTCCATTTCCTATTCCTATACTTTTGAAAGATCTTGCGGAACTTAAAAGATAAATAGGAACTATAGAACCAAAATTTATGGTTCTTAAGAAATGAATTAAGTTATTCAGGGGGGGTTAGCGCGTCTGTAAGTGCTAGGTCGCAAATTCCCGCTCGAGTCGGAGAGGATTTTATCCGAAAACAGATAAGGTTCGTTCTCGGAACGGCTGGCTTTCTTCCTTCTCTCTTCGATTTTGGGACGATGAGATCTTAGCAATTAAAGTTCCCTCTATCAAACCTCTTAAAAAACTGAAGTTTAAACTCAGATTCTGCCTGGTCTTGGCCAAAAGTATACTTTTCTGAATGAAATTATGAGATATAAAGGTCAATTTCAAATCCAAAGTAAGTACGTCAATATTAAACCTCTACAAATAAAAAAAAATCATTACGAAATAGATTAAAAAATAATTTTGATTATAAAATAACAGAATATTACGAGGGGAAAAAATATAAATATGTGGTATTTTATACAAAGTACGACGCTTCCAAATTCATTAACTTACATGGCAGTATTTTTCTTAAAGGGAGTAAACTGAAGTTTAAACTCAGATTCTGCCTGGTCTTGGCCAAAAGTATACTTGAATGAAATTATGAGATATAAAGGTCAATTTCAAATCCAAAGTAAGTACGTCAATATTAAACCTCTACAAATAATAATAAAAAAAAATCATTACGAAATAGATTAAAAAATAATTTTGATTATAAAATAACAGAATATTACGAGGGAAAAAAATATAAATATGTGGTATTTTATACAAAGTACGACGCTTCCAAATTCATTAACTTACATGGCAGTATTTTTCTTAAAGGGAGTATCAATGCAAGCCTAGCCTGACTCAGTACATGACTACAATTTCTAACTAACCTTTGTTATCAGCCGCTATGAAGCCCAGTATGTTGTCATGGCGTAACATTACTGTCTGATAGATTTCTGAGTCCGTCCACTATACTTTTTTTTAAAGGAAGGACGGACTAAAAAACCGATTAGCTTACCTTGAGTGCCGACAATTTCCATGTGTAGATGCGCCAAGCCCGTGGCAATAGACAGCGCCATCTTAATCATACCCGGCACGTCAATTGTACTCCGGTTCAGGAAATCGAACAGGGAACCATTGGCATGGTAGTCCGTGATGAGCCACAACTGAGTCCAGGTGCCGTTGTCTGTCATATCGGACAAATAAAATCATGTGTTAGAAAAATTCTATTAAATATGCCTTTAGAAAATCTACGGAGAAGTAAAGTGTAGGGGCAAATAGCCCTAAAAGTTAGGTTAAGCTTATACGAATCTATGAAAGGGGAGCATGGCTAGACCAGTGGTAACATGCTTGCTTATCATACAGAAGGTTCCAAATTCGATGCGCAACATCAACAAAAAATTTATCCCCGTACTTTGATTGCAAAATGCAAATGGGGTTTCTGGTTTGTGCACAGCACCTGAATAAGGAGTATTGTGTTTCCTATCGCCCATCTGACGAGGGACACTAGGATGGGCATTGGGGATAGACGTTTCTGTTTCAATGTACTGAAACTATGGGCGCTGACTTATACATACGAGACTTTGTGTAGAATGCTTAGCTTTCTGCTCAGCAGAATGCTGGGGCAAAGGGACTTTTCATTTCTATTCGGGTAGGATAAACAATGAACATAACCGGAAGAGTTGTTCATTTGTGAACGTTCTTCTCGCATGCTACCTAGCCCTACTTTGGTAAAACATTTTACGTCAGAACTTTCGCGAAATACGTGAATGTTTTACGTCAGAACAAGTGTGATTTTTTTTTTTTTACAGAATGTGGCACAGGTCAGTTGTCTCATTTTCAAGTTATATGAGAATCTGATCTTCAGCGCCTCGCAAGGATGAGAGAGTCTTCTTGATTCTGAGAGCTGTCAGTCGGGCCGCAGCACTATGATACCAACACTCCTTCATCACTTTGGACATAATGTGAAGCGTCTGCAATGGAATGGAATATAAAATTACTAGCCGTTTGAGGTAGGACTTTGTTTTTGTTAAAACTCCTTAAATTAATAAAAAAATGTAAAAAAAAAGTAGGTAGGTAGATATGATTATGTAGGGGGAACACTCTCATTTAAATTACAATTGCATTGTCCACACTACAGGACATTAAATTCGAAAAAAAAAAAAAAAAACTAAGGGCAAATTTTCCCCGATCGTTTGGATTACATTTTGGTAATTGATGCCTAATTTGTTTCCGGAATATAAAATTACTAGCCGTTTGAGGTAGGACTTTTTTTTGTTAAAACTCCTTAAATTAATAAAAAAATGTAAAAAAAAGTAGGTAGGTAGATATGATTATGTAGGGGGAACACTCTCATTTAAATTACAATTACATTGTCTACAGGACATTTGAAAAAAAAAGAAAAGAAAAAAAAACCAAGGGCAAATTTTCCCCGATCGTTTGGATTACATTTTGGTAATTGATGCCTAATTTGTTTCTTTTAATTATCTCCCGAAAATCAGTCCCAAAACAACCCAAACCAGGCCAATTAAAATAATTTCAACACAACGAAAAAGTTAAAAATGCGCGAAAAAAGCAATAATAAAAAAATCAAAATAAAAACCATAAATGAAATGAAAAATAATAAGTGAGAAAAATAAAATTACCGAACTCAAAATAAAAGGAACGAAAGGGGGGACACAACAAAACAGGAAACACAAGAGGGCAGCACAACGCTCTACGATATCACATCGGGATACGACACCGCCTGATCGGACAGAATAATGGAGGCGATGGTCTTTTTGATTCTTAGTGCCGTGGGGCGGGCAGTGGCCACGGGGTACCAACATTCCTGCATTATCTTGAGCACCAGGTGTAAATCCTAGAGAACGGGGAGAAGGGGAGAAAGAAAATGATAAAATAAATAAGGGACGTGTATACTCGAAAATAATAAAATAAAATGAAAACAAAAGAAGGGAGAAAAAAAACTAATACCTAACTGAAGAAACCAATTGTGCAGTGGTCAAAATGTAAATGTGCGAAATAATAGTGGGGTATAAAGAAAAGTGAACTAAACGATACTACTTACGTCCTATTAAAATAAATCAAATACATGAAGATTACGATAATCACTCACTCAAAAAAAAAAAAAAAAAAAAAAAAAAAAAAACCCCAACAACAAGGGCAAATTTTCCCCGATCGTTTGGATTACATTTTGGTAATTGATGCCTAATTTGTTTCTTTTAATTATCTCCCGAAAATCAGTCCCAAAACAACCCAAACCAGGCCAATTAAAATAATTTCAACACAACGAAAAAGTTAAAAATGCGCGAAAAAAGCAATAATAAAAAAATCAAAATAAAAACCATAAATGAAATGAAAAATAATAAGTGAGAAAAATAAAATTACCGAACTCAAAATAAAAGGAACGAAAGGGGGGACACAACAAAACAGGAAACACAAGAGGGCAGCACAACGCTCTACGATATCACATCGGGATACGACACCGCCTGATCGGACAGAATAATGGAGGCGATGGTCTTTTTGATTCTTAGTGCCGTGGGGCGGGCAGTGGCCACGGGGTACCAACATTCCTGCATTATCTTGAGCACCAGGTGTAAATCCTAGAGAACGGGGAGAAGGGGAGAAAGAAAATGATAAAATAAATAAGGGACGTGTATACTCGAAAATAATAAAATAAAATGAAAACAAAAGAAGGGAGAAAAAAAAACTAATAACTGAAGAAACCAATTGTGCGGTGGTAAAAATGGGAAATAATGGTGGGGGATAAAGAAAAGTGAACTAAACGATACTACGCCCTATTAAAATAAATCAAATACATGAAGATTACGATAATGCTTCTCTATCTCTAGGCTTCTCCTTTAGCAGTTAACAGCTGCTTTAAAAAAATCACTCACTCATATTTATGAACACAAAAGTCAGAGTGAAGTCAATTTATGTTACACCAAGCGCGCATCGTTTGCAAACAGTGTTTGCAATCATTTTTCCACAAACATTGGCTTGCAAACAGCGTTCGTGTGTGCGCGGAGTTGATTCGGCTGCTGTCAGTTTTTCTACAAAAACTAAAAGTAATGTTACACCAAACGCGCATTTTTTGCAAAAATGCAAATTGGTGTAACATTACCCTTATAATATATGTTTGGCATTGATGCATCTTAAGAGCCAGTATTTAATTTATAAATATGGGTGTCAGTCAGTCGCTATTCGGTTGGAATATCTCTGCTTTGTTCATAAAATATCTTATTGGTTATTGGTGTTTTTTTTGTGTCTTAATCCTTTAGGATTTTTTTTTTTCAAATCCCGTAAATAATTATGGAAAAAAATTCTCACCTTGCAGGCATGCCAGCGGTTCGGTATGGCGGGCCGAATCTGATCGAGACACACGACCTTTCTCATCTCGTCAATGGTCGGGTCGACAAGACCTTAGCAGTTACAGTTCCCTCTATCAAACCTCTTTAAAAAAAGTTTTTGTAAGTCTTTTTTTTTTTTAATTTTAATGTAACAATGGGGTTCTAGTCCCGCAAAATTTATCTTGAAAAACTCACCTTGCAGGCATGCCAGCGGTTCGGTATGGCGGGCCGAATCTGATCGAGACACACGACCTTTCTCATCTCGTCAATGGTCGGGTCGACAAGACCTTAGCAGTTACAGTTCCCTCTCGGAAATCGAAAAGAGAAGAGCAGGATAAGAGAAAGTCAGCCTTTACGAAAACGAACCCCATCTGTTTAGGATAAAATCCGCCTCGTGCGAGAATCGAACCCGCGACCAAGCGCTACCCATACTTTCCATACTCAAAAGCCCACTCGGAGGCTTAGGTGTAGGGGCAAACAGCCCTAAAATATGGGGTAAGCTTTTACGAATCTAGTGCTACTTTTTGTGCTAATTATATTAGGCTGGCTATTTTACATCATTACTTTTCAATTCAATTTATTTATTGTGATAAGTACTTCTGATAATTTATGCAATCTATTACCAACAGTGGGAAAAACTACATACCGTGAGTGGGAGAGGAGCTTTTTCTTGTGCTGGGACCAGAACGACACTCCCAGCATGAAGGCAAGACAGATCATTCCTATGGGGCCAGCAATGAGCATGGCCAGTTCCCATGTTCCCAAGGATCCACTGGGAATGAGCCAGGGCTTTCCTGAAAACGCATAGAAGACAGGCCATAGAATAAGGGGACAGGATAAAATAATATGAAAAGTTCCCCACAGGAGAATCCTAAGATCTCTCAAGGGAATAAGAAATTTCTGCTAAAAAAAAAAAAAAAAAAAGGGGAGAGAGTTCACTTATCATACAGAAGGTTCCAAATTCGATGCGCAACATCAACAAAAAATTTATCCCCGTACTTTGATTGTAAAATGCAAATGGGGTTTCTGGTTTGTGCACAGCACCTGAATAAGGAGTATTGTGTCTCATATCGCCCATCTGACGAGGGACACTAGGATGGGCATTGGGGATAGACGTTTCTGTTTCAATGTACTGAAACTATGGGCGCTGACTTATGGTTGAGAATAGGTGCTGGGTTAGGCTGTGCTAGGACTTAAAGAGAGAAAAAAAATCAATGCAAGCCTAGCCTGACTCAGTACATAACTACAATTTCTAACTAACCTTTGTTATCAGCCGCTATGAAGCCCAGTATGTTGTCATGGCGTAACATTACTGTCTGATAGATTTCTGCTTCACGGAACCAAGACCTTTCCTCGCGGGATGAGAAGATTTTCACGGCCACATTCTCCCCACGCCATCTTCCTCGCCATACCTGAAATAATTGTGTAATTATATTTCGCCATACCTGAAATAATTATGTAATTATATTTAGCAACCTCCATGCCCGAGTGGGTATCACACTAGGCTTGCACTCTGGAGGTACCGGGTTCGATTTCCAGCGGGGTCGAAGTTTTTTCGGCTCTGTGCTTGCTTTTCGGGGGGCTTTCAGCCTCGTGAGGACAATTGAGCTCTCAGCCTCGTGAGCTAGGTACTTTAATCGAGTAGCGATCAGTGGCGGTATTACCAGAGTAAAAAGAAGAAGAAAACATGAAAATGACAGAAATAGTTAGCAAAGGAAAAAACAAAGTTAGTGGTATCTGGTATTTTCCTTTCGAAAAACCTAGACGATTTCCTCTTCCCAAACTCATTTCCCCTTTTTTTTGGCGAGGAAGCGTCTGTATTAAACCATTGGAAATCCGGCATATTGAAGAGGGGAAATCGTTTTTCAAAGAAATTGCACCATGTTCCCAATAATATGTCAAAATATATGGGACCTTGGTTAGACTGCAGGAGTAAAGGGACTTTTCAGTTCTATCCCAGCAGGATAAACAAGGTATATTCTATTCTATTGCTTACCTCACCAAATCGTCCCTTCCCAATGGTCTCAACGAGTTGTATCTGTCGTGCAATGCTCCGCTGTACTAGCAGAGGCAGTCCTGATCCTGAGCCACTCGTAGTCATCTGATTATCTCGGACTAAACAGATAAAGTTCTTTCTTGGAACGGCTGGATTTCTTTGTGTAATATTTGTGTCCAATTTCACGTCAGTACTGAAGCAATCCATATAGGGTGAAACCCAAATTTCATAACAAGCATTTCAGGCAGTTCGTCTTTTTAGACTTTTAAAGCCTGCATCTTTAAAAAGGTTAACAAAGTATAAACCTCGTTTATTGGGGGGTTTCGCCCCATCAGTCTTATTTGATACATTTTTAGAAGGAACACAGTCGTAGAATGGCAGCTGATACTCGTCGTACAGGCCTCCCACATTGCACCGCCTCGCCATCTCCCACAGGATTAACCCGAAGGCGTACACATCGCCCCGCTTGAACGCGTCAAAGTGGGACATGTTCATCGACTCTTCCAGGACCTGGCGGGCAGGAATGGGTTAAAGGTAAATGAATAAATGAGTGTGTCAATGCCTTGTTTAAATATCTTCGTCATATCGGTGTTTCAATTCCCTTTTAATTTCGTAGCGAACATCAATAATTAAGGTACCAATTTAAGAACAAATAAAATATTAAATCGGGTCATGAATAGAGAATTATGTATTTTGCCACCACAATTCGGCTACAGTCTACAGTTCAAGCCGCTACAACAACAAAAATGAAACAAACATCTGCTACATTGGGCTTTATAGGTCTATGGCAAAGTCATCTCGTGGTGTGAGTCCCATCAGATGATGGGCATAAACAAGGTTCTAACTCTCGTAAATTTACCTCAGGTGCCATGTAGCGTTTGGTGCCAACTCGATTGTTGAGAGGAATATCCACCGTGTCCGAAGTGATGTCATGTCGTACTGCAAGTCCTAGGTCTCCTATAGCGCACGTTCCGTTACTACGGACCAGAATGTTCTTCGACTTGAGGTCCCGGTGAGCAATGGCCGGCTTGCCTGTGAACAAGGAAGTTTAAATACCTAATTAGGTGATTATTGTTCTCATGTCTTGTCCTTGAAAAAAAGTTTGATGGAGGGAACTGTAACTGCTAAGGCATCGTCCCCAAAGCGAAGATAGAAGGAAGACATATTTTATTAGAAAGCCAACCGTTCCGAGAACAAACATTATCAGGATAAAATTCGCCCGGGCGGGAATCGAACCCGCGGCCTAGCACTTACAAGGCAGACGCGCTACCAACCAAGCTAACGAGGCTGGCATTTTTTTCATCAATTCATCACTTAATCAGTCTATTCTACACCCCCAATAATTTTACTATACGGGTCTGAATTTCATTTTCTTTCACACAGAAATACTTGGCCAAAATTTTCCATTATTTTACTTAGCGAGATTTCGGAGTTTTCTTCCAGTACTCTCGCTTCGTTTATTGGTTTCGGAACGAATTTTTTCGCAACTACTTTCAAATTTTCGACCTTTGTTTTCAAATTCGTTACTAGGCTGTTTCTCTCTTATGGACAGAACCATGGGAAAAAGTAGGTCCTTAGATACTGGTAGTTCAGCAAATTGTAGAATTCAGAGAAAAGGCCTGTAAGCAGCCCTCTAAGGTCCAAAAGAGCTTAAAATCTAATTAAAAGATGAATAGGCATAGGTACCAAATATGTTCAAAATCGTCTAATGGTCAGGACTACAAAGTGAATTTAAACTAGGCTTAAGGGTACTCGTGTTATTTTAGGGTTAGGTTAAGCACAAAAAAAGAGCTGTCTTTTTCATTGTCGTGGCTTCTGAATAATTACCGCCCGTTTTCCCAGGTCCACTATTGAAAGCAGGGGATGCGAACCCAGAACTTCAGGCCCGAGAGACCGTCACTGGCACTGCAGGAACGTTGAAGGAATACTACGAGAGTTTTGCAATGGAGTTAGAAGAACAAGACTGGCTTATGTTTGATCACAATCACTCTGTGCCTTCCAATAGGCTACAGCAACGCATGTATTATCAGAGGTAAGATTTTTTTTTCTTTTTTTAAAGAGGTTTGATAGAGTGAACTGTAACTGCTAGGGGGTCTTATCGTCCCGAAATCGAAGAGAGAAGTTAGACAATATAGGAGAAAGCCGGCCGTTCCGAGAACGAACCTTATCCCTTCAGGATGAAATCCTCTCCGGGTGGGGCGGGCATCGAACCCGCGATCTAGCTCTTACAAGGCAGGTGTGCTACCCTGAAGGCTAACTAGACTGGCTCTTCTGGTTTTTTCAGCTATTCCAATCATATCAACCACACTTCCTATCCTCTCAGAGAGGCCAATGTTCTGCTGTCCAATCAAGCAGTCAATGGTGGCAAATATTTCACAGGACAACGCCCGTAGATATAGATATCATAGAGCAGTGGTTCCCAACTTCTCGGGGGCCTGGAAGTCCTTCACAGGGCCGCGAACCCCAGTTTGGGAAAACTGCCACAAACCATGTGATCAATTTCTTGTTATAAAACGACGTATTTTGCCTATGAAGACAGCGCAATCTTTTGATTGTAAGTGTGGACAAAAGGTCAACTTATTTGTTATTTAAAAAGGAATAGAATAAAAAATCACGTTTAAGTTACGAAAATTTCCGACATATTCCCACTGTCATCCAAAATACTTTCGTTTTCAACTGTACAAAAAAAAAAAAAAAAAAAAAAAAAAAAAAAAAAAAAAAAAAAAAAAAAAAAAACACAACACCCCCCCCCACAATCAGTAGGTTTCTAGTGATCAGATCATCTAATGATCTCAAGTATTTACACTTTGTCAGTGGACAGTAAGTAAATCCAAGTATTTTACATTAATACCTATTGCCTTAACTCAAGAGAAAATCGTGTACACTTGTTCAATTTAAATTCAGTAAATAATAAAAATCCCCATAGTCAAATGTTACTGATGATTACCTACCTTCTGGAATCTTGGGTTTAAACAATTGGGGCCTTAGGTTTTCATTACACAAATCAACCTCTTTGCAACACTCAATGACAAAAGTGTCATTCAGTGTGTGAGCAGAGTGGCACAAGATAGGATTCTCAGGTGGGTAGATAAGTTGCTTGTCAAGACACCTGTGACAAAAGAAAACAAAACCACACACAACACACACAAACACTTCAAGTTAGTGGTCAAGTCCAAATCAATGTTAAGGATTTGAAAATTAGAAAAAAAGTAAACTCAAATGTTCAAGATGGGAGGGGTCATACTTCTGTTGTTGTTATTTCAAATCAATGCTAAAATCATTTTGTTATTAGTTTTCTTCAAAAATGTTCAACTGCCTGGCAAAATCAAAATGTGAACCAGCTTTCTGTCACTTGTTACCTGTGGTTGTAACATGAGACTTATCTTCAACCAGGCGAGGCTTGATATCATCATTGCAAAAGTTTCGAATACGACAGCATAACAAGGCAAAGTCTTTGGTTGGGGGACTATAGCGTTGATCACAGACAATTGGTTTTCTACCCGGAGGGAAAAATTTTGCCTTGTCCAAACACCTTGGATCATTAAGTCATATAAAATGAAAATGTGTTAGGGATTTGGAATGAAAAGACAATTTTAAAATAATGGTTATTCAGATCAAAAATCAGCCCCAAAATCTACACTTTTGAATATATTTATAATAAAATAGCTGCTGGAACTCTGATAGGTATCAGAATCTTCTGCCTTCCCAAGTTCTAGAAAATAAACATGTTTATAGACATACCTGTAGTTATAACTAATAACTCCTGTAGCTTTGTCCAAAAATGTTGAGGTAAAACAATAGCCATCTGTCTCACAGGTATGATTACTTTCAGGACAAATGTCACAGCAACATAGCAAACCTGAAAACAAAACAGGTACCTCTGTCTAATAAAAAAAAAAAGCTGGGAGTGAGAACTTATAATTAGTTTCTATTGATTGGAAAAAAAACTCCAAGTACAGGGTTACCAAATCTGTACTTTATCATTGAATCTTCCTAACAAATACCTTTGGAAATCTTCAGAAAATAACTGGTTCTATTTGAGCCACACTTTACAAGTACACAAAGGCAACTACTTCTGATTGGTTCAAAGGTTTTAATACCTGAGACATGTTTTTTTTTTTCTAGTTTGTACCTACCACATGAGCCATCACAGCAGTAAGCTTCTATACCTATCACTGCTGTCAAGCTTTCTGTCAGCAGTATTTTTACTTTCCATTACCCCCATATGTGTTGCATAGGGAACCTATACATATGACAATATTTAAATCGGTCTTTTTTCCATTGGTTATTTATCTTATCCTAGGCACTGCTTTATTTATCGGAAATTTAAATCGATATTTTTTCCATTGGTTATTTATCTCTTCCACTGGTGTAGATCGGTGAGATTTTATTATGACGGTATTACAACTACATTAAAGTGACTTAACCAGCAATGAGCATGGCCAGTTCCCAAGTTCCCAAAGATCCACTGGGAATGAGCCATGGCTTTCCTGAAAACGCATAGAAGACAGGCCATAGAATAAGGGGACAGGATAAAATAATATGAAAAGTGCCCCACAGGAGAATCCTAAGATCTCTCAAGGGAATAAGAAATTTCTGCTAAAGAAAGAGAGAGAGAGAGAGAGAGAGAAAAAGAGAAAGAGAAAGAGAGAGTTCTGCCAGGAATTCAACAATTGATCAGTTTAATAATAAAGACCTCTTTTTTCTTGACACTTTTTTTAACTAGGATAAAAGTAAATATGTAAATGCAATAAAATACATGGGAAAAAGAGTTAGACAACTAAAATCATGCAAGCTTGAAAGAAGCAGGAAAACCACACAAGTACTTAATCACATGATAATCAGTAGGTATCTAGTGATCAGATCATCTAATGATCTCAAGTATTTACACTTTGTCAGTGGAAAGTAAGTAAATCCAAGTATTTTACATTTTACATTAATACCTATTGCCTTAACTCAAGAGAAAATCATGTACACTTGTTCAATTTAAATTCAGTAAATAATAATAAAAATCCCCATACTCAAATGTTACTGATGATTACCTACCTTCTGGAATCTTGGGTTTAAACAATTGGGGCCTTAGGTTTTCATTACACAAATCAACCTCTTTTATCTCGGATCATTTCATTGAGAGAGGGAGGGGAAGGTCCCAGTATAGGCTGATCGGCAGCATCTTCCCCACCTGGCTCACAACGGAATCTGAAACACATTGGAATAGAACATGTTCAAGCTATTTGGAACAAAAGAAGTGAGTTCTATTTTTTTTTTCTCTCTCCTTCTTTCTTCTATCCTGTCTTCCTTCTCTGTTCGATTTCGGGACGATAAGGCCTTAGCAGTTACAGTCCCCTCTATCAAACCTCTTCAATACATTTTTTTTTTCTTTAGAGGTTTGATAGAGGGAACTGTACAAACATACCCTACACTAGTCTCTCTGTGCGATTCAGATTCAAAGTCTGAAAGGTAATCTCTAGTCATGATTAAGGTGTTTAATGTTATTTCCAGTTTTTCCCTCACTTTTTTTTTTCCAGAGTTTTGATAGAGGGAACTGTAACAGTAGAGGTCTCATCATCCGGAAATCGAAAAGAGAAGAGCAGGATAAGAGAAAGTCAGCCTTTACGAAAACGAACCCCATCTGTTTAGGATAAAATCCGCCTCGTGCGAGAATCGAACCCGCGACCAAGCGCTACCCATACTTTCCATACTCAAAAGCCCACTCGGAGGCTTAGGTGTAGGGGCAAACAGCCCTAAAATATGGGGTAAGCTTTTACGAATCTAGTGCTACTTTTTGTGCTAATTATATTAGGCTGGCTATTTTACATCATTACTTTTCAATTCAATTTATTTATTGTGATAAGTACTTCTGATAATTTATGCAATCTATTACCAACAGTGGGAAAAACTACATACCGTGAGTGGGAGAGGAGCTTTTTCTTGTGCTGGGACCAGAACGACACTCCCAGCATGAAGGCAAGACAGATCATTCCTATGGGGCCAGCAATGAGCATGGCCAGTTCCCATGTTCCCAAGGATCCACTGGGAATGAGCCAGGGCTTTCCTGAAAACGCATAGAAGACAGGCCATAGAATAAGGGGACAGGATAAAATAATATGAAAAGTTCCCCACAGGAGAATCCTAAGATCTCTCAAGGGAATAAGAAATTTCTGCTAAAGAAAGAGAGAGAGAGAGAGAGAGAGAAAAAGAGAAAGAGAAAGAGAGAGTTCTGCCAGGAATTCAACAATTGATCAGTTTAATAATAAAGACCTCTTTTTTCTTGACACTTTTTTTAACTAGGATAAAAGTAAATATGTAAATGCAATAAAATACATGGGAAAAAGAGTTAGACAACTAAAATCATGCAAGCTTGAAAGAAGCAGGAAAACCACACAAGTACTTAATCACATGATAATCAGTAGGTATCTAGTGATCAGATCATCTAATGATCTCAAGTATTTACACTTTGTCAGTGGACAGTAAGTAAATCCAAGTATTTTACATTAATACCTATTGCCTTAACTCAAGAGAAAATCGTGTACACTTGTTCAATTTAAATTCAGTAAATAATAAAAATCCCCATAGTCAAATGTTACTGATGATTACCTACCTTCTGGAATCTTGGGTTTAAACAATTGGGGCCTTAGGTTTTCATTACACAAATCAACCTCTTTGCAACACTCAATGACAAAAGTGTCATTCAGTGTGTGAGCAGAGTGGCACAAGATAGGATTCTCAGGTGGGTAGATAAGTTGCTTGTCAAGACACCTGTGACAAAAGAAAACAAAACCACACACAACACACACAAACACTTCAAGTTAGTGGTCAAGTCCAAATCAATGTTAAGGATTTGAAAATTAGAAAAAAAGTAAACTCAAATGTTCAAGATGGGAGGGGTCATACTTCTGTTGTTGTTATTTCAAATCAATGCTAAAATCATTTTGTTATTAGTTTTCTTCAAAAATGTTCAACTGCCTGGCAAAATCAAAATGTGAACCAGCTTTCTGTCACTTGTTACCTGTGGTTGTAACATGAGACTTATCTTCAACCAGGCGAGGCTTGATATCATCATTGCAAAAGTTTCGAATACGACAGCATAACAAGGCAAAGTCTTTGGTTGGGGGACTATAGCGTTGATCACAGACAATTGGTTTTCTACCCGGAGGGAAAAATTTTGCCTTGTCCAAACACCTTGGATCATTAAGTCATATAAAATGAAAATGTGTTAGGGATTTGGAATGAAGAGACAATTTTAAAATAATGGTTATTCAGATCAAAAATCAGCCCCAAAACCTACACTTTTGAATATATTTATAATAAAATAGCTGCTGGAACTCTGATAGGTATCAGAATCTTCTGCCTTCCCAAGTTCTAGAAAATAAACATGTTTATAGACATACCTGTAGTTATAACTAATAACTCCTGTAGCTTTGTCCAAAAATGTTGAGGTAAAACAATAGCCATCTGTCTCACAGGTATGATTACTTTCAGGACAAATGTCACAGCAACATAGCAAACCTGAAAACAAAACAGGTACCTCTGTCTAATAAAAAAAAAAAGCTGGGAGTGAGAACTTATAATTAGTTTCTATTGATTGGAAAAAAAACTCCAAGTACAGGGTTACCAAATCTGTACTTTATCATTGAATCTTCCTAACAAATACCTTTGGAAATCTTCAGAAAATAACTGGTTCTATTTGAGCCACACTTTACAAGTACACAAAGGCAATTACTTCTGATTGGTTCAAAGGTTTTAATACCTGAGACATGTTTTTTTTTCTAGTTTGTACCTACCACATGAGCCATCACAGCAGTAAGCTTCTACCTATCACTGCTGTCAAGCTTTCTGTCAGCAAGATTTCACTGACTAGGACTTGAACCCATGACATCCCAATTACCAGGAGAATGTTTGACCACTGAGCTTCCAATGCAGGGAGCTACCAAAAGTAAAATCACGAGTCAAGTGAATGTAAAAAGTGTCAAGATGGACATTTGGGAGTTCACCCTGTATTAATCCTCAACCCTCACATAACTCTGGTTGATAAGCACCAGCCTTCAAAGATTAGAGTCTCATCATAGTTGGGACTGCATTCTTGGACTCATGTATAGCATGCTTGGAATATTTTACCTGAAGTCGTTGTTGTTAGGGCTGAAATTATGAGACCTGTGCTGAGGGCGACATGGAATAACATTGTGGAATAAAACACGTACAAGATGTTAACGAGATGGGGAACTGTTCATTGTGAATCACACTGGTTTTGTGTTTGCAAACACTCTTATTTAATCCATTTTTTCACAGGATTTATGTCATTTTAGATGTAAAATTTCTTGAAAACATACCAAAAAACACGATCAAAATAATTCAAAACACTTTTTTTGCCCATCGCTGTCGCCATTTTTCAAATTTCATTTGAAAACAGGAGGTTAGCTTACATTGGATACTTCACATCAGCTGAATAAAAATGGAGCCCAAATTTGGTATGTGATCAAATCTCATCACGAGAAAAATAAGGATTAAATAATTTTAAAGAGTGATTATCTGAAGTAAAGAAATAAATTTCGATTTATTTGACTCTTTTTTGATTTTTATTTTGATATTATTCCCAATTTATTTCCCATTTTCAAATGCTGTGATCAAAGAGCGGCTTCATTTGATTTCTGTGCTTACGGGAGCCACAGTTTTCCACCTCTTGGAAGATTCTCCAATCACACAGGTTTGCCAGCCAATTTTTCGAACTTTTTTTTTTGCTTCAAGAAAAAAAACAAACTGTACTTTTGATTATTCTTCAAAAATAAAGAAAAAACCGATTAATTTCCATATTTCTCGAAAATTGAGACCCATATCCTTTGAAAACTCACCGTATCAGCGCACAAAATCAGTGGAATAACCCGGAATAAATTTTCATTCTGACGGATTTTATTTCTTACGCTGCTGTACATGTGTTAAAGATGAGGCGCAAATTTTTGAAAATGGTGATATTGGTGATTAAAAAAGTTTTGTATCGTTTGAGGATTTTAGGATCTGGATTTTGCAAAGTTCAGGCTGGTATCTCGGTAAGTACCTACTTATCATTTTGTGTTGTCACTCTGTTTATCTCGTACCTTTCCCCTGGGTACGTCCTAGCCTGTTAGATCCCCTTCTGCTGATTTCACAGTCTTTATCTTTACCTATAGTTTGTACAATAATGTTGATAAACAGGTAGTTCAGTGATCTCTTTGTAGACTTCAGAAAAGCACTCCAATCAGCTCTGAAGCCTCTTCTATGCGTTATGCCTGAGTCCAACTGGGCCTAACCTAAAGCTCACCAATGAATAGAAGAAAAATATTAAATAATATTTTTTGTAGTTACCTATTTCATAAATTTAAATGATACCATTTCAGACATTTTGTTCAAGACTGACCATCCATGTTCCAGTTAAGATTTATATCCACAGGTATACCTGCACAGGCTATCTGGAACATGAATGGCAACAAGAGGTCTTTAGTTTGTTACCATCCAAGTAGATCTCTCTGGAAAACTGTAACAAGACTGAGAAATAAGAATAACATACAAACAAACTGAAAACAAAGTTGACCATCTAAACAGACTTTGTGGGCTTGATTCCCAACCGGGCAGATCTTATCCTAACCAGATAAGATTCTTGCTTTCTTTCTTCTATCCTGTCTTCTCTTTTGGGATGATAAGACCTTAGCAGTTCAAGTTTGGTAGGCTAAATCAAGAAATTAAAATCAATAGACCTCAGGTACCTACCAGTGAGATTGAGCATACTTTCTAAACTCATTCAAGATCTAAAAAAAAAGATAGGTATACTTATGTTCAGAACAAACAATTCAACATTTGCAACAGTAGTATTTAATAATTTAAATGGAGCAGTTGCAAATGGGTAAAAATTATTAATAAATGGTTGATTCCTACGTAAAAAGTAATGAAAAATCCAAATCTGAGGTCAAATAAACTCCGAAAAAGTAACTTTAAAAGGTCGAAAATTCAAATTTTAATTGCTGTTCTAATGAAAAAGTTCAAAGAGTTGTGACATCAGATTTCACATCAAAATGCACAGAAATGCTTGTGCACAAACAAACAAAGTGGGAGTAATAAATTATGATGTCATTGCCTATGGAAGCGTATGCTCGCCTATGGAAGCGTATGGTGTGACGTCAAAGTTCACGATTTACCGGTATTTTTTAAATTGATTTATCTAGAAGTTGTAGAAGAAAAAGAAAAATTCTGTTGGTCCTCATTTTTCCTGCTCTACGACTTTGCAATATCACCCAAGTAAGTGCAACTGATCTATTGTTCGACCCAGTTATGCCTGGTGACATTGAAAGAAGACCTAAATTAATAAGTTGATTCATCTCCTTAAAAAAAAAAAAAAAAAAAAAAAAAAAAAAAAAACCAATGAGGGCATCAGGAAAAAATAATTGCCAATACATTAATAAAATTACTACAGCATTTTTTGGGTAAAAAAATTCTCATTTTGCCTTAAGTGAGAAAAAGTAGTCCACAGGTGGTATCATACTTCATCATCATAATGTACTCCCTTTCTTCTTTAATTACCTTAAAAAAATAGGGGTGGGAGAGAGGGGGAGGAGATTATTATCAATAATTTTTCAGTAGTACCTACCTCAACGCATGGGGTTATCAGTTCATCACTCAATAACAATACAGTCTGAGTATAGGTTCGACTCAATTTGCAAAGTAAAAGGTCACACCTTTCCATTTTATTTTTCAACATTTAATTCACACTGTTATAATCCATTCAAAAAACTGTCATTTTTTATCTTTGCAACTCACATAAACATAGAGAGCTTTAACAGAAATAAACCAAACTTTCTACAGTGCCTACCTAGTTAAAAGCGATTGAAGTATCTATTGTCTGGTACCTAGAAAGAGTAAAGAAATAAAGAACCAACACAGTTATTTCGTTTATAATCCAAGCCCAGTGTTTCTTTTTTCACAACTGTAAGACAAAAGACGTGAATTTTGCGTGATCATTCGTAACTGTCCTTCTTTCGTAACTGTCAAACAAAAAGACTTGAAACGGGAGATCATTTACAAAATCACTCGTCGTTTTTTCTACCCAGATCGGACACAAAGTCTCCGCCACTCGCTGTCTACTCCGTTTTTGTCCATCGCGAAGACTGTAAAGCAAAGAGACGTGAAATTTTGCGTGATCCTTTACGAAATCACTCGTTTTTTCTACCCAGATCGGTCCAAAAGTCTCCACTGTCTACTGCTTTTTTGTCCATCGCGAAGTATCGGTCGAGCATGACACTTTATCGTCTCGCTCTGATTTCGACGTATCTGCAATCTTGTCGGACGGTAAGTCTTCATTGCCGCCTCCCTCGTCATTTTTGACCTGGACAGACGCTTCGAATTCGACCGGGGCGATGAGGTTCTTCCGCCCGTGAGGGGGAGGCCCTATGAGGGCCACGACATCGTCATAGTTGAGCGTCTCCTTTTTGAGAAGCTCCTGAGCCATCTGAAATCACGGAACGAAAGAGAATCGGATTTAATACATAGGTGTCAGCCTAGTTCGTTTGGTCGGTAGCGCGTCTGCCTTGTAAGCGCTAGTTAGCAGGTTTGATTCTCGCCCGGGGCGGATTTTATCCTAAACGGATAACGTTTGTTCTTGGAACGGATGGCTTTCTACTATCCTACGATGGATTTTGGATGGATTGGAAGAGGTTTGACTAGGGTTTTATCGCCCCGAAAGAAAGACAGGATAGGAGAAAGCCAGGCATCGCGAGAACGAATCTTATCTGTTTTCGGATAAAGTTCGTCCTGGATCGGAATCGGAATGAGCAGACTCCATTGTACCTACTGGCCTAACTACCTCTCTACAAAAAAAAAAAAAAAAAAAAAAAAAAAAAAAAAAAAAAAAAAAAAAAAAAAAAAAATATACGTTTTTATGTTCGTCATTTCTTTATTTAAAAATTATTATTAGGAATATAATAATTTTTTTCTCCCGATCTTTTCTGTTTGTTTTCAAATTCTGCTTCACTTTTTCCTACATCTTATCCACTTCATTCTAATCTCATTGAACGACTTTGTCAGGAATGAGGAAAATCGGTTTGTGACCCAGAGGTCGTTGACCTTTTGATTGCAAATTTGAACTTTACACTCTTTTCCTATGAGATAGCCAATCTAGTTAGCTTGGTTGGTAGCGCAACTGCCTTGTAAGCGCTAGGCCGCGGGTTCGACTCCCGCCCGGGGCGGATTTTATCCTGATGGGATAATGTTCGTTCTCGGAACGGCTGGCTTTCTCCTATCCTGTCTTCCTTCTCTCTTCGGTTTAGGGACGATAAGACCATAGTAGTTACACTTATCTCTGTCAAACATCTTCAAAAGTAAAAATCATCTTCCCATTAAAAGGCGCGTGCTTTTTTTCTCAATAGCTAGGTAGCCACTTGAGTAGGTACATATTTACTTGCGTTTTTTTTTGTCATGTGAGGGAGGTTGCTCCCTATTCACAGTCATTTCCTTCTTAGGGTCTAAAGTCTAAAGGAACGTGAAGTATAAAGAAAAAAATCAAGTTACTTGGTAATAATCAATTGATTTATTGGACTAGCTATCTATCTAGGTACAGAAAGTGAAAAGAAATAGGTAATTAGACCTAAAAGAAAAAGTAGACCTTTAATATTAAATAATTTTGTTGGAAAAACTGATAATTCTAAGCATCCTTTTCTTATTATTAACGATTCAAGGAAACAACTATATTCTTCTTTTTCTTATGTTAGGTAACACCTCCGTAGGTGTCTACAATGAGAAAAATAAATTTTAACCCTACTAAAAAATGACTACAAAAATATAGATATACCTACTAAACGAAAGGTAACAATAAAATTAATTAAATAATGTAGAAAAGGAGATCAAATAGGAATATAAAAAAGAGTAAGTATATACAGGGTGTCCCAGAATTCATGCTTAAATTGTTTTTCTCGGAGCCTGTTTGAAAGTGCAAAAAAAAAACACGAAATTTATTGATTTTTAATGCGGATATTTTGGCACTATCGCGATGCGCGAAAAATTTCGCGGATTCCTTCGCGAAATCCTTCGGAAGGATTCGCGGATTTCGCGAACACCACGCTATCGTAAACAGCGAAATATTGGATTATTTTTCGCGCATCACGATATTGCCAAAATATCCGCATCAACAATCAAAAAGTTACGGGTTTTTTTGTTTTTCGAAATTTCAAACAGGCTCCGAACAATTTAAGCGTAAATTCTGGGACACCCTGTATGTTTAGGTATAATTTTATTAAAAGACTAGGTGAATAACAAGTTGAAACAATAAAAACTATGTGGGTAGACTAGGTGAAATAATAAATTGGAAAACTAATACCTACTAAGTACCTAACATCAATTTTAACAATAAGTGAAGAAAATTAGACCAAGATCCTAAAACAGATTTACATTTTTATTTGTCATTAAAAAAATAAATAAATAAAATAATAATAATAATAATAATAAAAAAAAAATCATATAAGTAGGTACTTAGCTAATACTAGATACTTACACATACCCACTTACGTACTGAATATGCAAAAAAATCTATTGGATCTTGGTCAGTACAGTGTTACAAAGAAATTAGAATCAATATCAATAATATTCATAGAATTCGATTTGCCAAACTTTTTGGCACTTCGTACGTATTCCTACTCGTAATCGACTTAAAAATCTTAAAATTAAAAAAAAAAAAAAAAAAAAAAAAAAGCTAAATTTTCCTCACGAGGCTGAGTGGGCCCCGCAACAGCCAGTCACGGAATCAATAATTTGTATGATACAAATTTCTTGACCCCGCCGGGAATCGAACCCGGGTCTCCCGCGTGCAAGGCGAGCGCAGTGACCACCACGCCATGGGAGCTGACTAACCAATCAAATTGCTTGATTCGACCCCCGGCATTAAGGGCAAAACAAACAAACAAACTTGGAGGGACTTACCTCTTCTTTATTGTAGAGCTTCTGTTCGGAGGGTGTGTACTGGGCAAATCCCAGGGCCAGAGAGGTGCGAGGTACAATGGTCACTTTGAGTAGGGCATCTGTATGGGGTAGTAGCCAACCAACCAGCGCGTGCCCTGACTCATGAAATGCCACCTGACGGCAGACAAGAGATGCAAATTTATTCACAGTAAGCAGTGAGCTTTAGGACCCACTTTCGAAGGACCCTATGGGATTTCGAAGTGTCGATAGGGCTAAAAATCTAATGGGTAAACTAATGTAAATGTGTTAAACTTGTAAGCCAAATTGAACAAAAGCAGACCAAGCAACGAGAGCTAACCTAAATGCGGGGGACTTATCAGTCTTATCCCAGCTGGATATCGGCGTACAAAAAAAAAAAAAACACACACATTTTTGAGGCTTACTTGGAGGGGCAAACAGCCCTAAAATTTGGGTTAAGCTTATACGAATCTATCCACACACACATTTTTGAGGCTTACTTGGAGGGGCAAACAGCCCTAAAATTTGGGTTAAGCTTATACGAATCTATCCTATGATACAAATTTCTTGACCCCGCCGGGAATCGAACCCGGGTCTCCCGCGTGCAAGGCGAGCGCAGTGACCACCACGCCATGGGAGCTGACTAACCAATCAAATTGCTTGATTCGACCCCCGGCATTAAGGGCAAAACAAACAAACAAACTTGGAGGGACTTACCTCTTCTTTATTGTAGAGCTTCTGTTCGGAGGGTGTGTACTGGGCAAATCCCAGGGCTAGAGAGGTGCGAGGTACAATGGTCACTTTGAGTAGGGCATCTGTATGGGGTAGTAGCCAACCAACCAGCGCGTGCCCTGACTCATGAAATGCCACCTGACGGCAGACAAGAGATGCAAATTTATTCACAGTAAGCAGTGAGCTTAGGACCCACTTTCGGAGGACCCTATGGGATCTCGAAGTGTCGATAGGGCTAAAAATCTAATGGGTAAACTAATGTAAATGTGTTAAACTTGTAAGCCAAATTGAACAAAAGCAGACCAAACCAATCAAATTGCTTGATTCGACCCCCGGCATTAAGGGCAAAACAAACAAACAAACTTGGAGGGACTTACCTCTTCTTTATTGTAGAGCTTCTGTTCGGAGGGTGTGTACTGGGCAAATCCCAGGGCTAGAGAGGTGCGAGGTACAATGGTCACTTTGAGTAGGGCATCTGTATGGGGTAGTAGCCAACCAACCAGCGCGTGCCCTGACTCATGAAATGCCACCTGACGGCAGACAAGAGATGCAAATTTATTCACAGTAAGCAGTGAGCTTAGGACCCACTTTCGGAGGACCCTATGGGATCTCGAAGTGTCGATAGGGCTAAAAATCTAATGGGTAAACTAATGTAAATGTGTTAAACTTGTAAGCCAAATTGAACAAAAGCAGACCAAGCAACGAGAGCTAACCTAAATGCGGGGGACTTATCAGTCTTATCCCAGCTGGATATCGGCGTACAAAAAAAACACACACATTTTTGAGGCTTACTTGGAGGGGCAAACAGCCCTAAAATTTGGGTTAAGCTTATACGAATCTATCCCAGCAGGATGAACAAGACATATTTTTGTCTAAGTAGACTCCGTGACCTTATGGGTATCACACAAAACTTGCACGCCGAAGGTCCCGGGTTCGATTCCTGGCGGGGTCGAATATATTTCGGGCTCTGTACTTAAGAGTTCAAGGTGCATCATTGGTAATCCTCTGATATCCACAAAAGTTGTGAAAGTTTCTGCTTTACCACAAATAATTTGATTTTTATTTCCTACTATAAAATTATTTCTCACTTACCACTTCCTTTTCCCCCGGTGATAGCGTGGATGTTCGTTTCTCAGTGCCCCCCACCAGCCTAAAAAAAAAATATTATTATAGAGATCTCAGAAAGATATTACCTACCCAGTTCAATAGAATACTCTTCCTCCAGCTTCTTCCGCAACATGACCTCCTTCTCCAGGTTGAGTTTCAGGTTGAGAATATCGTCATATATCTCCTGTGGTATATTGTGTGACTGATTCACATTGCTCGCTGTGGACGTCTGGGGGAGGAAGTTCTGCTTCTTCATCATTTTGAAACTGGCCGGGATGTTCAGGTTTCGGCCTTCCTCGGAACTGTTTCGGAAAAAGACACTTGGGTTTAAAAGGTGGAACTAACTTGATAAAACACCTCGAAATGATATTTAACCTGTAGGTCATCATTAAAGGACATTTGACGATCAGCTGATGAGCAAAGTTCTTTAATAAAACTAGCCATTAGTCAACATGTTGTAAAAGTACCTACTTGAGTATATTTTGTACTTAAGTACTGCCTTCAAGTATGTACTTTGACTAAAAATACTTCTTTTTCGACTGAAAACAACAGAAAATCAACTGTAAACTGTACTACTAGGTACATACCCACCTACCAACATATTAGAATGGAATATACCTTGTTTATCCTGCCCGAATAGGACTGAAAAGTGACTTTACCCCAGCAGTCTAAACAAGATCTCTTGTATTTGATGGGTTAAAGATTAATACATGTATCTGGTTTGACATGGCTCTGGCAAGGCATCGAAGTAAGATACTATATGTTTAGTATCTTCAGACTGATACATCAGACAAATACATGATCAGAAGGTATTCACTCACAGCCCCTCAATTTCCTTTAACAACCACCTCACTCTGGTCCCATCTATCGGATACCGAGCTCCCTCTTTACTCACTCAATATTAGCGCTGGGAAGCAGCTCAATTTCGTACACAAAAAGTCCACTCTGAGGCTTAGATGAAGATCGCCTCGATGAGGCGAATAACTTACAGGTAACGAGCTATAAGTTGGCCTCTAAACTCGGGATGCGCAGTGAACCAGTTTTAAAAAAGGCGGCATGATATTTTTAATGTGACTTCTCACGTTAGATTTTTGTACGTGATGTTTGTTATGTAAGCGATGAGCCGCCACATTATCCTTTACATTTATGCGTCGGAGGGGAAATCCAGGGGTCAACTTATAGCTCGTTACCTGTACAAGTATCTACAAATCTACGAAATCACATTATTCACTAGTCTCTGCGATCTCCCTATTAACGCTGTCGATCAGTTGCTTCCGCGCCAATTTCTTGTCGCTCTCGTAAGCGCGGAGTTGCGTTTCCATCTTGACAATGTGCAGTTCCCGATTCTTGAGCTCGGATTTCAGCTTGGTGATTTCGTGCAGCAGAATTTGCCGCTCCAAGTCGAGTTCCTTTTTGTGCCGCAGTTCCGCGTCTATTTTGAGGACTTTTTCCTTGCGTAGACATTGCTCTTGTTTCTTCAATTCCTCCGCGTGCTTGATCTCCATGTCCTGCAGTTTCCGTCCTGCGGGAATAGGGAATAGAAAAGAATCGTTGATACAGCTCCCTCTATCAAGGTGTGTCCACTGTGCAAACATGGTCGATCGGCCGTTGATCGATGAGGTGACTATGTTGTCGAGGCAGTGTGTAAAGTTCAGTCGACATCGATCGATGGCCAGTCGACTGTATGTGGACACACCTTCAAACCTCTTCCTCGTCTTTTCCCTTGCCCAGCCCTAGAGTGGTTGCTTCTGGGCTGACATTTGGTTTTGGCTACAAAAATTCAAGAGTGGATGCCCTTCGCGCTCAGCCTTTGCTGTCTGTTTATAGTCCTTTTATCAAAGATTGTACCTTGGAACCACTTTCGCATTACTCCAAGGCACATTCTTTTACATCCATGCCTACCCAAGAACGGAAAAGTTCGGTCAGAAATTTCTGCTCTGGCTGAGATTCGAACCCAGAACCTCCAGGTTGAGAGTCAGTGCTCTTGACCACTCACCCACAGATGTGGGCCATTTATCAAACTTAATGCTAAAAAAAGTTCATGTTTAATGTTATAGTGTCAAGCTATAAAGTAATACTCGTATAAAGACAAGAGGATCCTTCCTAAGCTAAACTGTGCTTCTAAGAAAGACATTACTCGTATTATAGAGATTTTTAAAAAAAAATATTATTATAGAGATCTAAGAAAGATATTACCTACCCAGTTCAATAGAATACTCTTCCTCCAGCTTCTTCCGCAACATGACCTCCTTCTCCAGGTTGAGTTTCAGGACGATCATCATGAAGGAGGACAAAATGATTTTTGTTTCCAGATCAAATATATTTTCAATGATTTTTGTTTCCAGATCAAATATAGTGATCTCATGAAGGAAGACCCTGCAGTGAAGGAATACTACCTCAGTCCTGAACAGCATGCAGAACATATCAAGAGAAGGAAAGCCGGACTGGCCTCAGCTTATGATCTATAAGAACATACCCTTCTTATATGTATAATTGTATAACAATAATATCTCAACAACACTACTCCACTCTTCTTCATATGATGTATAATTCTATACCATTAATATTTCAATTCTTTTCACCACATTCAACTCACTTTAATCACACACATCCCATGAAATTTGATGAATCTTCGAATAACACAAAACATAAATGTCGTAAAATTCTGTAGGAAAAAATATATTGCTTACTTATACTGCTCGCATAGGTCTGAAAAGTCCCTTTACTCCAGTAGTAGGCTACTGGGTACTATTATTGTGGTCGAATTCTCAAATTATACCTATTGAGGATAAAATTCCATACCTCGCCTCGGATGGCAATGAACCCACGCCCTCCTGTTTACCAGGCGAGCGTCTTGACCACTACAGAACCGAGGCAGGAAAAGAAAGCAGCACGCGATTGAACTGATTATGTTCGTTCTCGGAACGGCTGGCTTTCTCCTATCCTGTCTTTCTTCTCTCTTCAGTGTCGGGACGATAAGACCTTAGCAGTTCTATTCTATTCTATTGTTCCCTCTATCAAACTTCTTTTGAAAAATAACAAGAACAAAATTAGACAATCCAGATAACAGGTTTAAACGTATACAACTCACCTAACTCTGGCAGCCCCCAGGCCGCCAATCATCTCGATAAACTCCGATCCATTCATAGACAGGAATGGTACGTTTGCCTCTGTGGCTACTGCCTTGGCTAGGAGGGTTTTACCACAGCCGGGCGGGCCTAACAATAGGGCTCCTTTCGGCACCTATAAGCAGAGAAAGTGGTTAAATTAATAAACTTTGGTTAAAAAAAAAAAAATGTCTCAAGTTTCAACTACATCACAACGCTAAGAAAAACTCCTCTTCTACTTCGCCTTTTCCCGTGTTCAAACGGGGTCGGCTTTTTTCGTTAGCTCCTCAATCATCCTTAGGGTGGTTGCTTTGGGCTGACATTTGGTTGTGTTTACAAAAAAATTACGAGTGGATGCCCTTCACACTCAACCTTTGCTATTTCTTTAGCAAGGAAAATTTCAGGCTAGTATCCTCCCTGTTTAAAGTCAACCAGCCAAACGCTAAAAACTAAAATAAGCATCAAACTGACCTTGGCTCCCAAGTTCTGATAATACTCGGGTCGTTTCAGATAGTCGACAAACTCCATGACTTCTACCTTGGCTTCTCGTAGTCCTGGAGATTTTATCCTGAACGGATAAGGTTTGCTCTCGGAACGGCTGGCTTTCTCCTATCCTGTCGTCCTTCTCTCTTCGATTTAGGGACGATAAGACCTTAGCAGTTACAGTTCCCTCTATCAAACCTCTTGGAAAAAAATCCTTCCTTCCCCAAGTGATATTAAATGAGAGTTCCCACTACGCATGACATGATTTTTTTCCGAACAACAAGTGGGAACCTTTTTTTTTCGAAGAAAAGCGTTTGGTGATTCACCTTGGTATACAGTGAGGTCAGATGGTTGATCTCAGCCTGATAGTTCTGGTTCTGATAGGACAATTCTAAGCATCCTTTTCTTATTATTAACGATTCAAGGAAACAACTATATTCTTCTTTTTCTTATGTTAGGTAACACCTCCGTAGGTGTCTACAATGAGAAAAATAAATTTTAACCCTACTAAAAAATGACTACAAAAATATAGATATACCTACTAAACGAAAGGTAACAATAAAATTAATTAAATAATGTAGAAAAGGAGATGATAGGACAGGGTATTAACCAGTGCAAGATGGTGGGCTATAGTGGCCTCGTGCTTCGCCACTGTTTCCTCCAGGGCACTAACAGTGTCGGACTTCAGGGCCAGGGATTGGGTGGCATCCGCCAGCTGGTATTCGAGCACCTGAGAACGAGAAATTGTACTGTAGCGCCGCAGGCGAAGTTTTTCAAAAAAATATTCTCCAAATTTTATTGTTTGTAGCTAACAATAAAGGGAGCAAATAAATTATATCACACTAGGCACTCCGGAAGTCTCGGGTTCTATTCCCGGCATGGTCGAAGTTTTTTTCGTCTATGCTTAGAGTTCAAGGTGTACCCAGCTTTGTAAAGGACATTTTTTTATGGTGGGCAATGGGCATTGAACCTGGGATCTTCTGCAAGTCAAACAAGTGTGTTGAATGATACTGAAGGCTATTTTTTTTTTATTTTTTTGGTGTGGATTTCTTTGGTGATTGTGATGGTGGTAGTTTGCATTATTTGTTAAATAAAAGATCAATAAATGGTACGAAATGTAAGCGCTAGGTCGCGGGTTCGATTCCCGCCCGGGGCGGATTTTATCCTGATGGGATAATGTTCGTTCTCGGAACGGCTGGCTTTCCTGATTGGACAAAAAAAAAATGAAATTGGACATTTTTTCTACATTAGACGCATGTGGTCTGTGTCGTAGCATGCCCATACCGTAGTAAGCCTCTCATCAGATGGGCGAGAAGAGACACAATACTTCCCATTTAGGTGATGAGTCAACACGAGAACACCAGAAAGTAACCCGTTGAAATATTTTTTTGTCAAATCTGGTGTGAACATCACACGACTTTCTATTACATTAAACTTCTCAACTGTAAGTCGGACAGTTCTAAAAGTTTCACCATTCGATTCGGCGTGAAAAATCCCATGGGATCAACTATTCACATGCTTACTTGTTAATGGTTCACAAATAAAAGGGAAATTTGTTGACACAATGAAAAATCACATGGGATTAACTATTCACTTGCTTATTTGGTAACGGTTCACGAATAAAAGGGAAATTTGTTGACACAAGGAGTATCGAACCCGCAACTTCTCAACTGTAAGTCAGAGAGTGCTAAAAGTAGCACCATTCGATTCCGCGTGAAAAATCGGGATTAACTATTCACTTGCTTATTTGGTAACGGTTCACGAATAAAAGGGAAATTTGTTGACACAGGGAAGTATCGAACCCGCAACTTGTTGATCACTCAAGCACTTCAAATCTTTATCAATCAACTCATGAATAACACATAGAAAATCTCAGATAAATCACTTACCAGAGGAGTACAATTCGTGATACATCTGATGTTTCTCACTCAACAGTTGATCACTCAAGCACTTCAAATCTTTATCAATCAACTCGTGAATCTTATTCTCTCCGTACGTCCTCGGTCGATTGCACTCATGGGCGCCATTTTGTGGAAAACTTCCGCCATTTTGTTGAAAACTACCGCCATTTTGTGGAAAGGAATGATGGTGCTGAGGGTTGATGGAAAGTTCTTCAATGGCGCGGTCGTAACAAGCGAGCTGGTCTTTGATACGGGATCCATCGTTTTGTTCTGAAAAGAAAATTTCCAATTTAGATCACAAATTAGGTCAGTCAGAGGAAGACTATTTGTAATATTGAATTTAAACAAATTCCTTTCCTTCTCTTACCTTATGGCCAGTCTAGTTAGGTTGGAGCAGAGAACGTCTGCCTTGTAAGCGCCTAAGGGCTAGGTCGTGGGTTCGATTCCCATCCGGGGCGGACTTTATCCCAATCAGCTAAGGTTCTTTCTTGGAACGGCTGGCTTTCTCCTATCCTGTCTTCATTCTCTCCTTCTTTCGGGACGATAAGACCTAGGCAGTTACATCCTGTCCTTCTCCTCTTTTCGATTTGGGGACGAAGTCGATAGGACCTTGGCAGTTACTGTCTATCAAACTTAAAAAGAAGAAGTTACTTTGGTATCAACAGGGCATGAGGTACACAATATATTGTAGGCCTGCCTGGAAGGGACTGACAAGAAATGCCGACCCTATTTAATTAAGAAAAGGCTGGGAAGAAGAAGACTTTAGTACTTACCACTCAAAGAGTACGCGTAGTCCCGATAGGAATGGAACTCAGTACATTGAGATGAGTGTGAGTCTCCCCTGCAGTTATGACATGGGTGTGAGTGTGTCTCACCACCTCCCTCACTGGAGTTCATATTCACCTCCACAACCAGGTTGTTCTCATCCAGAACGGAATGGAGTTGATAGTCTGAAAAGTATATCTCACAGACTGAAAAGGCCGCTATTAAGGGTTCAGTAACTCTGTTTATTAATATTTTTCAAAGGAAAAGAGTCCTCTTTTTCCGTTGACTTTTTTTTCTATCTTTTGGAAATGAGGGAAAAATAAAAAAAATTGTGCATATTTAATCTAAAATAGAGAGTAGGTATTTTGTTGAGAAAAAAAAAGCTCAAAAGGAATGCGCGCTTCTCAGAACTTTACCTTTCACCAAGTAGTTGAAAATTTGTTCAAAAGTATAATTGATAAATTATGTAGATCAATCGTCTTCAGAAGTGTGTTTTTTTTTTTTTTTGAAGAGGTTTGACAGAGGGAACTGTAACTGCTAAGGTCTTATCGTCCCGAAATCGAAGAGAGAAGGAAGACAGGATAGGAGAAAGCCAGCCGTTCCGAGAACGAACATTATCCCATCAGGATAAAATCCGCCCCGGGCGGGAATCGAACCCGCGGCCTAGCGCTTACAAGGCAGACGCACTACCAACTAAGCTAACTAACTTTTAAAAGTGCGATAATAAGTTGTAATAATATCCACTTAATAGTTGTGAGATAATGTTACGTATAGGTACTTGGGAAGTAGGCATTGGTAGAAACATTATTATCAATCTATAACTAGGTATATTCTATAGGTATCCCAATACTTTTTGTGACCTACCTAACCCACCTACCTTCGAGTGTACTAGTCCTAATGGCATGACACACGGCCTACATTAAAATTAAATGTACACTAATGGAAAGGCACTAAGTCTGCGTAGTGTGTCATTGCTACTTCCAACCTACCTTTATAGCTTACCTACCTTTAAAAACATCAACAACAACAATAACAACAACAACAACAACAACAACAACATCAAAAAAAAAAAAAAGTACGAAACTTACAATAGAAATTTAACTGAAGGCTATGTTTTTAAAAGACATATTACATATACCGCTCTTACCTCTACTCGGGACCGTAGCACACCGACTGCCTCCTCTAGTCTTCCCCTCTCCAGAGTTGTTTCTCTCAATATACTAGTGGTACTCTGAAATACAGTGGGAATGCAAAATAAGGGAAAAGACACGATCCGTCTCAATTTCTGGTGGAATATTCGTCTCAGTGAAAAGGTATTGCATGATTCATGTACTGAATTTTTTTCTCAAATAAAGTCCATCCTTTATTCGTCTCAGGGAGCGATGCGAAGCTTCAAAAATATGCCGAAATGACCATAGGTTTTTTCCCCCTTTTTTGAAGAGGTTTGTTAGAGGGAACTGTAACTGCTAAGGTCTTATCGTCCCGAAATCGAATAGATAAGGAAGACAGGATAGGAGAAAGCTTTTCCGAGAACGAACTTAAAAAGGATAAAATCCACCCCGGTCGGGAATCGAACCCGCGGCCTGGCGTTTACAGACGCGGTACCAACCAAGCTACTAGGTTGGCAAACCATAAGTTTGAAAGAGAACGCCACTGTATAAACAGCAAAAGGTCTATTACCTTCAAGGGATTCAGATGTTTGGGCGTGGTGTTCCTATGATTCTCAGATGGGTCTGAGCTACTAGTGGTAGACATGGAGTCTTCTCTGATACACCCTTGGCCCTGGTTGGGACTTGACACAGCCGATTTACTGAGAACATAACAAAGAGGAAGAACACAAGATAGAGTCTGGAACTTCAAGGTCGTCTAGAATGAGAAAACGTCAGCTCGTATGGCGTAGTGGTCACTGCAATCGCCTTGCACGCGGGAGGCCCAGGTTCGATTAATTCTGAGACTGGCTGTTGCGCGCCTCACGCAGCCTCGAGCCTGAGGAAAATGGGCACGCAGCCTGAGGAAAATGAGTAGCTATCTATCTATCTATCTATCTATCTATCTATCTATCTATCTATCTATCTATCTATCTATCTATCTATCTATCTATCTATCTATCATCTCAATCCAAGGATTGGTTGGCAACTCTTCTCCATGCTTCATCTCTTCAGCTTACTGTAGGAATCTGTGCCAGCATACTCCATGAACTGCTCCATGAGTAGCTATATGTAATATAAATGCGCATAGCGACCGGTGCCAGCATGGTAGGTAAACATTGGGCGCTGAATTTTTGGGCCCTCTCTCTCTTTCTCTCTCTCTCTCCCTCCATTTCTGACCTTTCCTCTCCCAAAGTCCCTCTGTTCCTCTCTCTTTTTCCTCTCCCCCTCTATTTCTTCCTCTCTCTCCTCTTTCTACCCTTCACTCTACCAACTTTACTCCAATCACATCTCTTCTCTCCCCACCTCTCTTTGCCTCTCTCTCCTCCTCTTCCTCTTTAACCATTTCTCTCTGTCTCTTTCTCTCTCCTCCTCTTCCTCTTTACCCAGTTCTCTCTCTTTCTTTCTCTCTCTCTAACATCTGCTTAAGGCGACAATGAGTGGGATTATTCTAAGAGTGAAAAAGGGAGAGGGAGAGAGAGAAAGGGATATTTGGAAAACCAGTCGCTATGCCCGACTAGTTCCAGTATGGTGGGTGGATAAACATTGGGTGTAAGGAATAATGAGCCAGACACTAGACTAGTCCACTCCCTGTTCAAAGTCCGCCAGCCAGACCAACTAATGGCACAAGCTCCGCATCCGTGGCACAAGCTCTGCTTATACGGATAATGGGTATACCATTTATAAAAATTCAGTATGTTCTGTGTGTTATATTGAAAATAATAAATGGAAGCTTAATAAATAATGAACCAATATAGAACTTACTCTTCATTATAGATCACAGTATTCTGTCGCACGCACGAGAAGCGACCGCCCCCTCCTCCCTCCTCACTGGCCCAAAATGGCGGATCCCCCTCCTCTCCTGAATCTTCCCCTCCTTTGTCTTCGTCGGCCAAGTCTATATTGGTCATGGATACCAGGAGCTTTCGTTTCTTATCCTCAGATGAGAGAAGGCGATCTAGATCTGAATCCCCTGGCGACCGATTCACTGAATCACCTGCAATAATAGAAAAGAATCATATAGTGAAGTGCAAGTGTTTCCCCAGAACTGTCTCAGTGGAGTCAACACTGTGGATGCTTCCACTCTAGGCAAGTACAGAGAGCTGGGCTTGAAGTTAATATCAAGGGGAGATGTAGCTGTTATCGTGTTAGCAGGAGGTCAAGGGACACGGCTCGGGGCGGACTATCCCAATAGAATAGAATCAATAAAGATTCAAGTCTATATTGGTCATGGATACCAGGAGCTTTCGTTTCTTATCCTCAGATGAGAGAAGACGATCTAGATCCGAATCCCCTGGTGAGCAATTCACTGAATCACCTGCAATAATAGAATAGAATCATAATACAATAGAATAGAATACATCTGATGTTAAAAAAAAAGAAAAAAAGATGAGTGTTTCACCGCCGTTTTTATTTCGTAGCGATGAAAGAACTGCTACATTAGACGCATGTAGTCTGTGTCGTAGCATGCCCATCCCTTAGTCTCATCAGATGAGCGAGAAGAGACACAATACTTCCCATTTAAGCGCTGGGTCAACACGAGAACACCAGAAAGTAACCCGTTGAAATCGAAAAACAAGTACAAATTTTTGTCGATGGTGGGATACGAACCCGGAACAGTTGATCACTCAATCATTTCAAATCTTTATCAATCAACTCGTGAATAACACATAGGAAATCTCAGATAAATCACTTACCAGAGGAGTACAACTCGTGATACATCTGATGTTTCTCACTCAACAATTGATCACTCAAGCACTTCAAATCTTTATCAATCAACAATCAACTCATGAATATCACATAGAAAATCTCAGATAAATCACTTACCAGAAGAGTACAACTCGTGATACATCTGATGTTTCTCACTCAAGCACTTCAAATCTTTATCAATCAACTCATGAATAACACATAGAAAATCTCAGATAAATCACTTACCAGAGGAGTACAACTCAGTGAAGTGCAAGTGTTTCCCCCGAACTGTCTCAGTGGAGTCAACACTGTGGATGCTTCCACTCTAGGCAAGTACAGAGAGTTGGGCTTGAAGTTAATATCAAGGGGAGATGTAGCTGTTATCGTGTTAGCAGGAGGTCAAGGGACACGGCTCGGGGCGGACTATCCCAAGGGAATGTACAACATAGGCCTCCCCTCTGGGAAATCCTTGTTCCAAATCCAGGCCGAGAAAATCGACAAACTCATAGAAATCGCGAAGGAGAAGTTCGGTTCAGGCTGTTTGCCTTGGTTTATAATGACGAGTGAGTTGACAGACCGACCCACACGGGAGTACTTTGAGCGGAACGGGTATTTTGGTTTGGATCCCGCCCATGTGATCTTCTTCAAACAGAGGTCCATGCCTTGCTTCTCCCTGAGCGGGGAGATTCTACTTGAAACCCGGGACAGAGTGGCTAGATCTCCTGACGGGCATGGAGGTCTCTACCACGCCCTAGGTGCCACGGGTATCCTAGACACAATGCACACGCGTGGTATCAAACACATTCACGTCTACTGTGTGGATAATATCCTGGTCAAAGTAGGTGACCCTACATTCCTCGGCTATTGCGTAGAGCAAGGCGCTCACTGTGGGGTGAAAGTTGTAGAGAAGATCACCCCAGGTGAAAGTCTCGGTGTACTATGCAATGTGGACGGAAAACACAAAATCGTCGAGTATTCTGAACTGGGCAACTGTTCTGTATTCGAAACTCAAGACCAGACGGGTCGTCTGAAGTTCAACCTGGGGAGTATTTGCAATCACTACTTCAGCTTGGAGTGCCTACAGAGGATGGTCAAGGAGGATGCTGCTCTCAAATTCCACATGGCTAGAAAGAAGATCCCTTGTTTGGATGAGCAAGGGATCAGCCAACGTCCTAACAAACCAAACGGGATCAAACTGGAGAAATTCCTTTTCGATGCATTTCCACTATGCGAGAATCTAGTCGCGTGGGAAGTGACCCGAGATGAGTTCAGCCCACTGAAAAATTCCCCGCTAGATAGCGCCAGTGATAATCCAGTAACATGTTGCCAAGCTGTGCACGCGCTTCATGCGCGATGGATAGAGACGGCAGGGGGCGTGGTGGTGGCGGATGAAACTGGCAACACTGTATGTGAGATAGCGCCACGGGTTAGTTATGAAGGGGAGGGACTGGAGGAGAGGGTGAAGGGGAAAGTACTTCAGACACCTTTACTTCTTGAATAGTGGGGAGAGAATATTGGAAAATAGAACATAATAATTATATTGCTGGTATGACTAATGACTATAATTAGAACATAATATTATGACTAGACAATTACAAATCTGTAGGTCTGTAGAGGCATAGTGTTCTCGGGTAAGTGACTAAAAATAAATAAAATGAAAATTCATTCCTAGCTACGTTTTAAAAACTAAATTTATTCGTTTTATTTCTGATGTCAGCTCCCTTGTTACGTAATATAAATGCGCAGAGCGACCGGTGCCAGCCTGGTAGGTACATTAACATTGGGTGCTGGATTATTGAGATATTTGGAAAATCCTACAATGCTGCAGTGATATTAGTTTTGATTGATAAATATTATATCACAACTTTGGTGCTCACGGCATTTATTTGGTTTATTGGTGGTTTACCTTTACAATTGCTCATCTCAGACACTGTCTCCTCTTCCTCAATACAGGCTAGTTGTTTTTCTCCTCCTCCCGTGCAGAATCCCCCTTCCTCCAGCATATCCTCATCATCCTGAATACTGTCTATACTGCATTGAGTGTCTAACCGTTCCAACATATCGTCTGGAGGGAGGGGTAAATTGTCCTCCGGAGCTCCAAGGGGTAAGTTGGCCTGTGGATAGAAAAAAAGGCTGTCAAGTCTGTAAGAGAAAAAGGGTGTCAAATCTGTACATATGACTCAGGGGACCCTACTGAATACTGTCTATACTACATTGAGTGTCTAACCGTTCCAACATATCGTCCGGAGGGCCTGTGGAAAGAAAAAAAAGGCTGTCAAGTCTGTAAGAGAAAAAGGGTTACAAATCTGTACATATGTATAACTCAGGGGACCCAGAAACGGATATTTCCACCCATTTCCCAATTTTGGGAATTTAATCTTTGCTCTTTAAGTGTGGAGGATGATGTTGTCTGAGTAGTATGCTGTGTCGTTTTGGCAACCCAAACTTTGGGCAGTCCGTCAATAAATTTCATTTTCTCTCTCAACTCAATTACTTTCAGTGGTTGAGTTGACCATATTATAATAATAATGATTACCATGTATTTACAATCAAAAATAAATGAAGGCACAATTTTGCCAATAACAATACCAAAATAAAAGTATTTTAACTTACACCAGATTTGTTTCCAGGCGGTGAGCTGCTATCGTAAGGGGGCAGGGGTAGATTGTCCAGACTCACTAGAGAGGCGGATGAAGGTTGATCGTCGAGAAGGTTGGAGGGGGGCAGAGGGAATTGAAAGTCGGACGGGGGAGGCGGTAGTTCGTCGAACAGATGAACGTTCGGGCCTGGGGCGTCTTTCACCTAAGAGGGAAAAAGAACAGTCCGCTTTTATCAGATTTTTTCTTCCAAGAGGTTTGATAGAGAGAACCGTAACTGCTAAGGTCTTGTCGTCTTAAAATCGAAGAGAGAAGGCAGACAGGATAGAAGAAATCCAGCCGTTCCAAGAACAAACCTTATCCGTTCAGGATAAAATCTTACAAGGCAGACGCGCTACCAACCAAGCTAACTGGGCTCCCAGAGCCAAAAAAACTTCGACGCCACTGGAAATTGAGACTGCTCAAGTAAAGGGACTTTTCAGTCCTATGCTAGCACTGGCAGTATGAACAAGGTATGTATTCTATTCTATTCTATTCTATTCCATCCTTACCTTAGGCGATGCTATGTAAGGCATCGAGTCATCCGACAAATCAAGAGATTTGTGTCTCGGCAAATGTTTCATGGCATTTCTCAACAGTTTCTCATCTTGTAGGTTTCCTAGAGTTTCTTCATCACTATAAGTATCTTCAGTATCACTTGCTTCTTCACTATGTTCTTTATTAATAGGTTCATTGGATAGGTGTGTTTCTAAGAGTTCATTTGATAGGTGTGTTTCTAAGAGTTCATTGGATAGATGTGTTTCTAAGAGTTCTTTTGATAGATGTGTTTCTAAGAGTTCATTTGATAGGTGTGTTTCTAAGAGTTCATTTGATAGATGTGTTTCCAAAAGTTCTTTTGATAGATGTGTTTCCAATAGTTCATTTGATAGGTGTGTTTCTAAGAGTTCATTTGATAGATGTGTTTCTAAGAGTTCTTTTGATAGTTGCGTTTCTAATAGTTCATTTGATAGGTGTGTTTCTAAGAGTTCATTGGATAGATGTGTTTCTAAGAGTTCTTTTGATAGTTGCGTTTCTAGTAGTTCATTTGACAGATGTGTTTCCAATAGTTCATTCTGTTGTATGACATCATTCGCGTTGGAATTGATGTGTTCCAACACCTGGTCTATATTGTTAATCAGATAGTCACAGGATTTGTTCATAAGATCACAAGATTCATTGGTAGTACCAACACAAGAACTGCACACAGTGGAATCAACTTTGTTTGAACTTTCCAAGGACTGGGAGACATCTGTCTGGATGCTGGCCAAGTATTGGTGAACAGCATCTGTATCACTTAGGGGAGGACAGGTTGTATCAATGCTTTCTATGAGAGGGTTACTATTGAAATTATCACAGAGTTTGCTAGGTGGAATATCAGCAATATAAGAACTTGCACTCACCATCTTCATGTCAGTGTCTACATCACTTGGGGCCTGGTTATTCATTTCAGAACCACTATGGATGCGTTTGTCTTCTTTTACTTCACCGATTGCTTTGGGTAAATCACAGAGTGCCTTTTCCACATGTTGTTCAGATTCTATCTCTTTTGTTTCTACTCCATCATTTGAATCAGGTTTAGTCGAATCTTCAGCCAATTCCTTGCTTTTCATTCCACTACTACAGGGCTCATTGCTTTTAACATCATCCAATTTCTCGATCAAAAACTGTCGATGTTCTTTCAGATTATTCTGCAAGATCATCATCTGTATTTCCTCATCTCGTTCGTTGTTGAAAACAAAGCTATCTGGTTCCAAATGTAGTTCTTCCGCGCGGACAATTTCTGTGTCTTTAGCGAATTCGTTAGTATTTTTCGACTTCACTGCTATGTTGTTGCTGTCGGTGGTGGTGTTGTTATTGTTGTTGTTCTTGTTGCTGCTGCTGTTGGTGGTGGTGCTGTTGTTTTTGTTGTTTAACACCTCTTCACTGTTGGTTTTCTTTTCGAAAAACGCTCGCCCTTGTTTGACAACATCTCTTGTGATTTCCATCGCTTCTCCAGCTCTGCTAGATTCCATTTTGGCATCATTCGTTTTACCTAGCACGGTTTCACCACTCACAACCGCAATTCCAGTTTCGTTGACCGTGTCTACATTTTCGTCATCACTAACTTGATTGTCTACGACAACTTTGTTGATTTGATTGACTAGAATATTGTTAGCGAGTTCGTTTAGCAGTGATGAACTATTTGAAGACAAGGATGTGTCGATATCATCTTCATTGGTATCTTCCATATGTTTAGCTGAATCCCCTTTATTTCTATTATTTTCGTCCAAGACATTCGTCACTTCTTCAGGTTGCTTGTTATGGACACCCACATCAGTTCCATCTATGTTTTTCATTTCCCCTACTACACCAGTGCATGCCATCTCACTGCTATATCCCATCTCAGTGCCTCGCATGGCATTTTCAGCTGCTTTGGTACCATTTCGCATGACATTTTCAGCCGTTGTGGTACCATTTCGTATGGCATTTTCAGCTATTATGACACCATTGTCATTTGCAGGTTCTTCGACAGGTGTGCTCGCAATGTTGCTATTGTCGACAAAACTGTCGCGCCTGGACTCCAGAGAGCCCAAGGTGGTGAGGCTTTTCCGTTTCTGAACGGTCTTCATCACTATAAGTATTTTCAGTATCACTTGCTTCTTCACTATGTTCTTTATTAATAGGTTCATTGGATAGGTGTGTTTCCAAGAGTTCATTTGATAGGTGTGTTTCTAAGAGTTCATTTGACAGATGTGTTTCTAAGAGTTCTTTTGATAGATGTGTTTCTAGGAGTTCATTTGATAGGTGTGTTTCTAAGAGTTCATTTGATAGATGTGTTTCTAAGAGTTCTTTTGATAGTTGCGTTTCTAGTAGTTCATTTGACGGTGGCGTTCTGAAAAAGAGAGTCGTGTTGTGTTAGTAGCGAATAACAACTGACAAGTTGTATTAAGCATTAAAAAGTAGTTCATTTGACAGATGTGTTTCCAATAGTTCATTCTGTTGTATGACATCATTCGCGTTGGAATTGATGTGTTCCAACACCTGGTCTATATTGTTAATCAGATAGTCACAGGATTTGTTCATAAGATCACAAGATTCATTGGTAGTACCAACACAAGAACTGCACACAGTGGAATCAACTTTGTTTGAACTTTCCAAGGACTGGGAGACATCGGTCTGGATGCTGGCTAAGTATTGGTGAACAGCATCTGTATCACTTAGGGGAGGACAGGTTGTATCAATGCTTTCCATGAGAGGGTTACTATTGAAATTATCACAGAGTTTGCTAGGTGGAATATCAGCAATATTAGAACTTGCACTCACCATCTTCATGTCAGTGTCTACATCACTTGGGGCCTGGTTATTCATTTCAGAACCACTATGGATGCGTTTGTCTTCTTTTACTTCATCGATTGCTTTGGGTAAATCACGGAGTGCCTTTTCCACATGTTGTTCGGGTTCTATCTCTATTGTTTCTACTCCATCATTTGAATCAGGACTATGTTTATTCGAATCTTCAGCCAATTCCTTTCTTTTCATTCCACTACTACAGGGCTCATTGCTTTTAACATCATCCAATTTCTCGATCAAAAATTGTCGATGTTCTTTCAAATTATTCTGCAAGATCATCATCTGTATTTCCTCATCTCGTTCGTTGTTGAAAACAAAGCTATCTGCTTCCAAATGTAGTTCTTCCGCGCGGACAATTTCTGTGTCTTTAGCGAATTCGTTAGTATTTTTCGACTTCACTGCTATGTTGTTGCTGTCGATGGTGGTGGTGCTGTTGTTTAACACCTCTTCATTGTTGGTTTTCTTTTCGAAAAACGCTCGCCCTTGTTTGACAACATCTCTTGTGATTTCCATCGCTTCTCCAGCTCTGCTAGATTCCATTTTGGCATCATTCGTTTTACCTAGCACGGTTTCACCACTCACAACCGCAATTCCAGTTTCGTTGACCGTGTCTACATTTTCGTCATCACTAACTTGATTGTCCACGACAACTTTGTTGATTCGATTAACTAGAATATTGTTAGCGAGTTCGTTCAGCAGTGAGGAGCTATTTGAAGACAAGGATGTGTCGATATCATCTTCATTGGTATCTTCCATATGTTTAGCTGAATCCCCTTTATTTCTATTATTTTCGTCCAAGACATTCGTCACTTCTTCAGGTTGCTTGTTATGGACACCCACATCAGTTCCATCTATGTTTTTCATTTCCCCTACTACACCAGTGCATGCCACCTCAGTGCTATATCCCATCTCAGTGCCTCGCATGGCATTTTCAGCTGCTTTGGTACCATTTCGCATGGCATTTTCAGCCGTTGTGGTACCATTTCGCATGGCATTTTCAGCCGTTGTGGTACCATTTCGCATGGCATTTTCAGCTATGACACCATTGTCATTTGCAGGTTCTTCGACAGGGGTGCTCGCAATGTTGCTATTGTCGACAAAACTGTCGCGCCTGGACTCCAGAGAGCCCAAGGTGGTGAGGCTTTTCCGTTTCTGAACGGCCGATTGCTTTGGGTAAATCACAGAGTGCCTTTTCCACATGTTGTTCAGATTCTATCTCTTTTGTTTCTACTCCATCATTTGAATCAGGTTTAGTCGAATCTTCAGCCAATTCCTTGCTTTTCATTCCACTACTACAGGGCTCATTGCTTTTAACATCATCCAATTTCTCGATCAAAAACTGTCGATGTTCTTTCAGATTATTCTGCAAGATCATCATCTGTATTTCCTCATCTCGTTCGTTGTTGAAAACAAAGCTATCTGGTTCCAAATGTAGTTCTTCCGCGCGGACAATTTCTGTGTCTTTAGCGAATTCGTTAGTATTTTTCGACTTCACTGCTATGTTGTTGCTGTCGGTGGTGGTGTTGTTATTGTTGTTGTTCTTGTTGCTGCTGCTGTTGGTGGTGGTGCTGTTGTTTTTGTTGTTTAACACCTCTTCACTGTTGGTTTTCTTTTCGAAAAACGCTCGCCCTTGTTTGACAACATCTCTTGTGATTTCCATCGCTTCTCCAGCTCTGCTAGATTCCATTTTGGCATCATTCGTTTTACCTAGCACGGTTTCACCACTCACAACCGCAATTCCAGTTTCGTTGACCGTGTCTACATTTTCGTCATCACTAACTTGATTGTCTACGACAACTTTGTTGATTTGATTGACTAGAATATTGTTAGCGAGTTCGTTTAGCAGTGATGAACTATTTGAAGACAAGGATGTGTCGATATCATCTTCATTGGTATCTTCCATATGTTTAGCTGAATCCCCTTTATTTCTATTATTTTCGTCCAAGACATTCGTCACTTCTTCAGGTTGCTTGTTATGGACACCCACATCAGTTCCATCTATGTTTTTCATTTCCCCTACTACACCAGTGCATGCCACCTCAGTGCTATATCCCATCTCAGTGCCTCGCATGGCATTTTCAGCTGCTTTGGTACCATTTCGCATGGCATTTTCAGCCGTTGTGGTACCATTTCGCATGGCATTTTCAGCTATGACACCATTGTCATTTGCAGGTTCTTCGACAGGGGTGCTCGCAATGTTGCTATTGTCGACAAAACTGTCGCGCCTGGACTCCAGAGAGCCCAAGGTGGTGAGGCTTTTCCGTTTCTGAACGGTGTTGTTGTTGACGGTGGCGTTCTGAAAAAGAGAGTCGTGTTGTGTTAGTAGCGAATAACAACTGACAAGTTGTATTAAGCATTAAAATGTGATGATGATGATGATGATGTCAGCTTTCCGTGTTGTTAAAGGAATTTTAATTGTGTTAAGCATAAATGCTTGTCACAAATGTCGTTCCCCGCTAAATACACAACGCTAAATTTTATGACTTGACTTAGACTCGAACCACCAACCTCCGGGTCCGAAGTCCACCGTGCTAAACACTACACCACTGAGGTTGGTTGTTATTTTACTAGTAACATAAGCACACAAGTATAAAAATGTGTCACAAATATCGTTCCATGATGAGTTGACTTGGGCGGAATGCACACTGGAGAAACGTGTTTCATGTAACGCGTTACATGAAACTGGGTTTCATAAAACCGATAGATACGATTAACACAGCGTAGTGCACTGCGTTTCATGAAATGCGTTCCTCCAGAGTGCATTCCGCTTTAGACTCGAACCACCAATATCTACAATGTTTGAAGGAGAAGAGTGACAAACAACAGGAATGAGGTGCAATAGTCCTACATTTTTATGACTTGACCTAGACTCGAACCACCAACCTCCGGGTCCGAAGTCCACCGTGCTAAACACTACACTACTGAGGTTGGTTGTTATTTTACTGGTAATATGAGCACGCAAGTATGAAAATGTGTCACAAATATCGTTCCATGATGAGTTGACTTGGGCGGAATGCACACTGGAGAAACGTGTTTCATGCAACGCGTTACATGAAACTGGGTTTCATGAAACCGATAGATACGATTAACACAGCGTAGTGCACTGCGTTTCATGAAATGTGTTCCTCCAGTGTGTATTAAGGAGTGCGGTAGCGCTCCACCCCGCCAAGTCAAGAAAGTTTGACCGCTTCCGCTTTAGACTCGAACCACCAATATCTACAATGTTTGAAGGAGAAGAGTGACAAACAACAGGAATGAGGTGCAATAGTCCTACATACTCGACTCCGCACACAGGAATTTCGCCAGAAAAGACCCCCCATTTCAATGTAATGTAATGTAGACTCGAACCACCAACATCTAGATTCTAGAGTCTAGACCCATCAGTCGGCACTACAGAGACAAAACCACGTGAATTAACCCGAATTTTACATTCAAAAACCCACCACGCTCGCCGTTGCTTAACTGACCTGCGTGTCAATCATGCCGGACTGGATCAGGTCCCAGCTCCGTGGTGGTTTGAGAGGAGGCGGGGTAACACAGGACAGCGGGGAATCATGGGCCGAAATGTCCTTCTTGCTCACTATGCTCACTTCAATCTGATGTTCTACCTCGCTGTTATTGTTCTACAACAGAGGAGAATCTGAAGTTGATAATGTTTCCTGAACGGCATACAAGTAGCATTCAGTCAAGTAGCATAACAGGAAAATAATAATAATAATAATAATAATAATAGTGCTTATTTATACTGCTCGAATAGGACTGAAAAGTCCCTTTACTCCAGCAGTAGGCTATCTAAACGGCATACAAGTAGCATTCAGTCAAGTAGCATAACAGGAAAATGATTGGAATATTATGTCTTCACTTACCCTAGTCAAGTGAAGACATGCCCCCAATCATTTTCCTGTTTGAATCTGAAGTGTTACTGTGTGCTCCTAGAAACGACATATTGAAAAAAAAAAAAAAAAAGCTGTCAGAAAATAGAATACCTACATACGTATACCTTGTTAATTTTGCTGGAAAAGGAAAAGAAGAAAGAAAATTTTCTAGGTAGGTACATACATGGTAACGTGCTTGCTTGTCATTGCAGAAGGTCCTGGGTTCAATAGTCCTCGCGAGGCTGAGTGCACCCTGAGGTTCGGGAATTTCGCCAGAAAAGACCCCCCATTTCAATGTAATGTAGACTCGAACCACCAATATCTAGATTCTAGACCCATCAGTCGGCACTACAGAGACAAAACCACTTGATTTCTCCTGAATTTTACATTCAAAAACCCACCACACTCGCCGTTGCTTAACTCACCTGCGTGTCTATCATGCCGGACTGGATCAGGTCCCAGCTCCGTGGTGGTTTAAGGGGAGGCGGGGTAACACAGGACAGCGGGGAATCATGGGCCGAAATGTCCTTCTTGCTCACTATGCTCACTTCAATCTGATGTTCTACCTCGCTGTTATTGTTCTACAACAGAGGAGAATCTGAAGTTGATAATGTTTCCTGAACGGCATACAAGTAGCATTCAGTCAAGTAGCATAACAGGAAAATGATTGGAATACTATGTCTTCACTTACCCTAGTCACCCTAGTCAAGTGAAGACATGCCCCCAATCATTTTCCTGTTTGAATCTGAAGTGTTACTGTGTGAACGACATATATATATATATAAAAAAAAAAAAAACTGTCAGAATAGAATACCTACATACGTATACCTTGTTAATTTTGCTGGAAAAGGAAAAGAAGAAAGAAAATTTTCTAGGTAGGTACATACATGGTAACGTGCTTGCTTGTCATTGCAGAAGGTCCTGGGTTCAATAGTCCTCGCGAGGCTGAGTGCACCCTGAGGTTCCTGAACTCTAAGCAGAGAGACGAAAAAACTTCGATCCCGCCGGTAATCGAACCCGGGACCTCCGGAGTGCTATACCCCCTAAGCCACGGAGACAACAGTCATGGTGTGTTTCACCAATAACTTAATGAGAGATTTCACTAATGGGAAAATTTTCAATAATCCAAAAAGGAGTTTTTAATAATGATCCAAACCGCCAAACGGGAGTTTTTAAAAACTCCTCCTTTTTGGTTCACCAAAAACTCCTTTTTGGGTAACTAAAAACTTTTTTTGGGTGATTGAAAAATCTCCCATTAGTGAAATCTCTCATTAAGTCATTGGTGAAGAAGACACATGCTCATGTGGGGCTCTACAAGATATGGTCCACTTACTGGTCTGTCCTGATCTTGAGACACCCTGTACACAACAAGACCCAATAGCAGCCAATGAAACCGCAAATGAGACTGCAACACACTGGCACAATATTTGACTTTGACATTGGTTTTTCCGAACACGGACAGTAAGTAAGTATTGGTGAAACCCACCATCGGACTTACAATATTCGGATCTAGGGACGTATCCACATCGGACAGTTCAGAATCTTCTCCTATAGTGTCCAACATGTCCAGTTTCTCCGTGGACATGGATGTCTTGGGTCGTGGTATCTGCGCCAGTTGTTTGGCAATCTCCTGGTGGCCTCCTATCATGGCGTAGTCCGAAGCCGTCCAACCTGACAACAGACAAAAAAAGCGGTTCAGTGGAAGAGTAAGACTTGGAAAAATGGTCCAATTGGGTACCAAAGTTCACGAGTGAAGGTGCTTTAGGTGATAATGAAAACGATCACGAGTGAAGGTGCTTTAGGTGATAATGAAAACGATATTAATGACTTCTTCTTTTTCTTCTTCTTTCACTTTACCTCTTCTGAAGCTCATTTCTTCTCTTTTGGCGTGATAGCACCTGTACTAAACCTTGAAGAGGGGAAATCGTCTCAGTTTCGGAAAGGAAAATTTATTTCATTTAATATATCTTATTATCGGCTAAGCTAAGAATAAAAAGTCCCATTATATTGCCAACAGTTTATTAAGGAGCGCGGTAGAGTCAAGAAAGTTTGACTGCGCTACTAGAGATATTATACGCCACAGACCATGTAGCCATTTTCAGGTAGCTATAGAGGAAAAACTACCAATGATGGAAGAAAATAATAAAAATTCGAGTTCTCTTACCATTGCTATCACAGCAGTCCAAGTGAGATCCGTGCTGCAGGAATATATGAATGAGTTGAATGTTGCCAACTCGTGCCGCTAGCATTAGGGGGGTCCGCTGTAACCTGTCCGGTACATTGACAGCAGCACCATCCCTGAAAAGAGACGAAACAGCGGTGGATCAGTGCAGAGTCTTCTTCTTCGCCTTTTCCCGTGTAAAGACGGGGTCGGCGTTTTTCGTCAGGCTCTCAATCAGCCCTAACTAGGGTGATTGCTTTAGGCTAACATTTGGTTTTGGACATAAATTTTACGAGTGGATGCCCTTCGCACTCAACCTTTGCTATTTCTTTAGCAAGGGAAAAGCAAGTAAAGAGTAAGACTTAGTAAAAAGGGTTCGATTGTGTCCCAAATTTCAGGAGTGAAGGTTCTTTATCTTTAGGTGATAATCATAGACTCTTCTTAAGTGGAAGGTAAACACCAGGCGAGGTTAACGCCGGAGGCGTTCTCTACCACCTAACCCTTACAGCTTTATTATTATGTGGTCAAGTTCTCTAATAAATGAGGATTTCCATGCCTTGGTTGGGATCGAACCCACGCCCTCCTGTTTACCAGGCGAGCGTCTTGACTACTAAGCCACCGAGGCAGTTGGCTAAGACTAAAAAGTCCCATTATGCCAAAAGTTTACAACGAAAATTCGTGTTATCTTAATCTTACCGTTGCTATCACAGCAGTCCAAATGAGACCCGTGTTGTAGGAAAATATGAATGAGTTGAATGTTGCCAACTCGTGCCGCTAGCATTAGGGGGGTCCGCTGTAACCTGTCCGGTACATTGACAGCAGCACCATATTTGAGCAATAGACTGACCAGTTCCTTGTGTTCACCTAACGTGGCGATGTGTAGTGGCACCTCACCTTGCTGGAATGATAATAATACCGTCAAGAGGTTACCATAAAGTCCAAGACAAAATGGCCTGCAAGATGGCTGACTCCAAGAAAAATGTCAATTTCCAACCCATCTATCCTTACGAACATTGTTTGTTCCCGGATAGATGGACAGTATGTGCCGTTCTTACGATTGTGTGAACGTGAAAATAAAGGCCATCAAAATAGTAATTAATCAACTATTTTTTTTATTATTTGAGGTGAAGCTAAAAGCCTTTTCAACATTTTTGTGGAAACCAAGCACAGCGCAGAGTTTGACTATGACGGGAATCGAACCCGGGACCTTCTGCATGGCAAGCAAGCGCGTGACCACTTGGCGAACCGTGTCCCACTGCATGTTACGACACAGGCCAAATATTTCAACGGGTTACTTTCTGGTGTTCTCGTGTGGACCCAGGACCATGGGAAGTATTGTCTCTTCTCGCCCATCTGATGAGCTATTATTTGAGGTGAAGCTAAAAGCCTTTTCAACATTTTTGTGGAAACCAAGCACAGCGCAGAGTTTGACTATGACGAGAATCGAACCCGGGACCTTCTGCATGGCAAGCAAGCGCGTGACCACTTGGCGTACCGTGTCCCACTGCATGTTACGACACAGATCAAATATTTCAACGGGTTACTTTCTGGTGTTCTCGTGTGGACCCAGGACCATGGGAAGTAGTGTCTCTTCTCGCCCATCTGATGAGCAATATGAGCATGTTACGGGATGGTTATGTTACGACACAGACCATACGAGTCTAAAGTAGCAGTTGTTTCAGCAGTAAAGTAGCTGCGAAATGCTAAAAGCAACCAGAATAATCCTAGGATTCCTAGGGCCAGCCACTCACTATCAGGTAGAACTGATAGATACACCTGATCAGGTCCGCCTATCAGGTCTACCTGATACTTGATGAGCCATGTCACGGGATGGTTATGTTTCGACACAGACCATACGAGTCTAAAGTAGCAGTGGTTTCATTGCTGCGAAATGCTAAAGGCAACCAGAATAATCCTAGGGCCAGCCACTCACTATCAGGTAGAACTGATAGATACACCTGATCAGGTCCGCCTATCAGGTCTACCTGATACTTGATGAGCACACACACTATCAGGTAGATCTGACAGGCGGACCTGATCAGGTGTACCTTTCAGGTGTACCTGATGGTGAGTGGTTGGACTAGGTGAGGCACTCACGTTGTTAAATATGGACAAATCCGCTCCCTTCTTGAGAAGCAAGGCAGCGATGTTGAAGTAGCCTTGCCTTGTTGCCAAGTGTAGCGCGGTGTTGCCGTTATCGTCCGTACTGTCTATGTCAGCGCCACGTTCCAGCATCAGATGCGTGCAATCCGTGTTGCCACATTGTACAGCCTGAAATAGACAGTCGATAGTTATTTATCAAAGTTTGGAGCCAAAGCAAAGGCCTCAAAGCGATTACTCTAAAGCTGATTGAGAGGCCGACAACAGGATAGCAGAAAGCCAGCCGTTCCGAGAACGAACCTTAACTGTTTAGGCCAGTCACTCACTATCAGATAGACCTGACAGGTACATCAGGTCCGCCTGTCAGGTCTACCTGATACCTGATGAGCACACACACACACACACACACTGAGGTAGGCCTGACAGGTACGTCTGAAAAGGTCCCTTATCAGGTCTACCTGATGAGCACACGCACCATCAGGTAGACCTCACGAGCGCACCTGATAGTGAGTGGCTGGCCTTAGGATAAAATCCGGCCCGCGCGGGAATCGAATTCGCGACCTAGCGCTCACAGGGCAGACCAACGTGAGGTAGGCCTGACAGGTACGTCTGAAAAGGTCCCTTGTCAGGTCTACCTGATGAGCACACGCTCCATCAGGTAGACCTCACAGGCGGACCTGATCAGGTGTACTTGTGAGGTCTACCTGATAGTGAGTGGCTGGCCTTAGGATAAAATCCGGCCCGCGCGGGAATCGAATTCGCGACCTAGCGCTCACAGGGCAGACCAACGACCAATCAAGCAAACTTGCGGTAATGCAAAAGCGGTTCCACCTTGGAACACAACCTAAAAAAAAAGGCTGCCCCCTTTCTTTCTCTTACCTTATGGAACGCGGTAAACCCGTCCTTGTCCATAATATCCATCCTAGCCTTGTTGTTGAGCAAAAACCAGACGATGTTCGTGTGCCGCTGAGTGATGGCAAAATGCAGAGCGGTACGACTCATCTCATCCACTGTGTCTATGTCTGTGCATTTCAGAGCCAGCTTCAACTTGTCCATGTTACCTGCGAGGAAGAGGGAAATCCAAATAATATGCAATATCATAAAGTAACTGATAAAGAGTATGGCCATGTATTACTTATTCATATTGAGATTATTTGTGTTTATGTCAATAAAAAATGGTTATTGTCTATTAAAAAAAAAGAAAACTCGTTAAAATATTTGCAATCGAAAAACGAGTACAATGTTTTCGTCGATGGTGGACATCGAAACTGGGCCCTTCTTACGTCAAGCAAGTGTGTTCCAAATGGACTAACCGTCTCGTATTTATTTACAAAATTCAACTTCATTAAATACTGAACATCCAGTCTATTCCTAGCGTTGGATAAGGAGGAGTGAAGTCGTCAACAACGTTAGTAACAGCAACACGTTCACTTCTTCGGGACGCGGAACGGTTTCAGCAGCTTCTTGCTTCTCAACGAGATAATGCTCCATTGAGGATGCTTCTATCCATGAGCGTGGTTTATTTTTTCTTGGGTTGGGACTCCGTTGTGTACGCCTACCAACCGTGAAGAGTCAACACGTTCACTTCTTCGGTACGCGGAACGGTTTCAACAGCTTCTTGCTTCTCAACGAGAGTATACCCGGCCTAAGGGGCGGCGGTTCTCCGTACCGTTCCAACGTTCTAATCTTCTTCCGAATCGGAGTCACCGAATCTTCGCCCGGGATGTCAAACGAACGAGAAAACTGGGCACCAAACTCCCGCTCCCGGCCGACACTATTTGGAGTACTAGTGAGGAGAGAGGAACTTGTAAGGCGTTGGGGCGTGGACCCACTGGGGGCACCTGTCCCACTAAAGGCACCTTTCCCACTTGAATACCCGGGCTAAGCGGCGGCGGTTCTCCGTACCGTTCCAACGTTCTAATCTTCTTCCGAATCGGAGTCACCGAATCTTCGCCCGGAATGTCAAACGAACGAGAAAACTGAGCACCAAACTCCCGGCCAACACTATTTGGAGTACTAGTGAGGAGAGAGGAACTTGTAAGGCGCTGGGGCGTGGACCCACTAGGAGCACCTGTCACGGATTTATGTGTTCTCTTATGCAGGATCAGTTGGTTTGGCGTACCCACGTTAGGGGGAGCCACTGTATTCGCGTTAAGAATATTTTGTATTTCTCCAAAGCCGACAGTTGCTCTTCGGACAGGTGATTCAAAATGGCGGAGTCAAAATTGGAAGAAACCAAATTGTAAAGCTCCTCTCCTGAAATAATAGGGCAGGTCGTTTTTCGTTCAAGCGAACTAGGTTTTGCGCCATCGCAGGATTTAATCAAATTTAATTATTTTATTTCGAACACAATTCGCTTGCAAACATTTCAAAGGGTTACTTTCTGGTGTTTTCTTGTTGACCCTAAATGGGAAGTATTGTGTCTCTTATCGCCCATCTGTTGAGGGACATACTACGTGATGGACATGCTACGACACAGACCACATGCGTCTAATGTAGCAGTATCATTGTTTGCTGACTTAGGTTGAACTATGGGAGTATCATAATCAATATTATCAAGAAGTTGTTTGGCTTTCTTTAGACTTTCTTCAGATACAGTTAGTTTCTTGCCACTTGCTGATGCAAATTCTTGTATTGCTGAATTAGGTTGAACTTTGGGGGTATCTTCATCAATATTATCAAAAAGTTGCTTGGCTTTCTTTAGACTTTCTTCAGATACAGTTAGTTTCTTGCCACTTGCTGATGTAAATCCATTATTTGCTGACTTAGGTTGAACTATGGGAGGATCTTCATCAATATTAGCAAGAAGTTGTTTGGCTTTCTTTAGACTTTCTTCAGATACTGTTAGTTTCTTGCCACTTGCTGATGCAAAATCATTGTTTGCTGACTTAGGTTGAACTATGGGAGTATCTTCATCAATATTATCAAGAAGTTGTTTGGCTTTCTTTAGACTTTCTTCAGATACTGTTAGTTTCTTGCCACTTGCTGATGCAAAATCATTGTTTGCTGACTTAGGTTGAACTATGGGAGTATCATAATCAATATTATCAAGAAGTTGTTTGGCTTTCTTTAGACTTTCTTCAGATACTGTTAGTTTCTTGCCACTTGCTGATGCAAATCCTTGTATTGCTGACTTAGGTTGAACTATGTGAGTATCTTCATCAATATTATCAAGAAGTTGTTTGGCTTTCTTTAGACTTTCTTCAGATACTGTTAGTTTCTTGCCACTTGCTGATGCAAATCCTTGTATTGCTGACTTAGGTTGAACTATGTGAGTATCTTCATCAATATTATCAAGAAGTTGTTTGGCTTTCTTTAGACTTTCTTCAGATACTGTTAGTTTCTTGCCACTTGCTGATGCAAATCCTTGTATTGCTGACTTAGGTTGAACTATGTGAGTATCTTCATCAATATTATCAAGAAGTTGTTTGGCTTTCTTTAGACTTTCTTCAGATACTGTTAGTTTCTTGCCACTTGCTGATGCAAAATCATTGTTTGCTGACTTAGGTTGAACTATGGGAGTATCATAATCAATATTATCAAGAAGTTGTTTGGCTTTCTTTAGACTTTCTTCAGATACTGTTAGTTTCTTGCCACTTGCTGATGCAAATCCTTGTATTGCTGACTTAGGTTGAACTATGTGAGTATCTTCATCAATATTATCAAGAAGTTGTTTGGCTTTCTTTAGACTTTCTTCAGATACTGTTAGTTTCTTGCCACTTGCTGATGCAAATCCTTGTATTGCTGACTTAGGTTGAACTATGTGAGTATCTTCATCAATATTATCAAGAAGTTGTTTGGCTTTCTTTAGACTTTCTTCAGATACTGTTAGTTTCTTGCCACTTGCTGATGCAAATCCTTGTATTGCTGACTTAGGTTGAACTATGTGAGTATCTTCATCAATATTATCAAGAAGTTGTTTGGCTTTCTTTAGACTTTCTTCAGATACTGTTAGTTTCGACAATGAAACAGTTCAAATGATATTATTAAAAAGAGTGAAAAGGTTTTTCTCAGTTTGGCCATTCGGCACGTCTGCCTTGTAAGCGCCAGGTCGCGGGTTCGATTTACGGCCGGGCCGGATTTTATCTTAAAACAGATGAGGTTCGTTCTCGGAACGGCTGGCTTTCTCCTATCCTGTCTTCCTGCGCTCTCCGCTTTCGGAACGATAAGACCTTAGCAGTTTAGATGAGGTTCGTTCTCGGAACGGCTGGCTTTCTCCTATCCTGTCTTCCTGCGCTCTCCGCTTTCGGAACGATAAGACCTTATCAGTACAATTCCCTCTATCCATCAACCTTAAAAAATAAAACTATAATGGTGTACAGTGTTACCAAATCTGTAGTACGTCATCAAATTTTCCTATACAAACCCTTTAGAAATCTTCAGAAAATAACCGGTTCACACTGTACGAGTAAAGGAAGGCGCCTTCTGATTGGTTCATTCAAAGGTTTTTTTTTATGGTTTTACCTTGACCCCATTCCAGAAATGGACTGCTAGGAACTGACGGCGCTCATTGGCCAAATACACGACGGTCTTATTTCCGGTCTCCACACTGTGAGCTACCAAGCCAACCATGTCTATCTCTCCGAACCTAGAATGAAATGATATGTCACAGTGTCACAGGTATGGTTTAGGCAGAATACACCGGAGAAATGCGTTGCATTATTATTACCTTTGAATACATCGGGATAGCTGCGTTCCAGACAGCACAGTTTCCACACGAGGAGACAGAAATGATTCTCCACCCACTTGTCGCCGGGTTCAATTCCTCAGCCTCGTGAGGACAAATGAGTAGCTAATTTAATCAAGTAGCGACCATTGGTGGCATTACCAGTGTAAAAATATTTTTGGAAGATGAAAAATGATTGCAAAGGAAGCACTTAGAATGCTGTGATTTCCACTAAAAGTTATAAAAAGGAGCTGCTTTAACACAAATAAATTCACGATGATTGATTTGATTACTTACAAATCAGAGGAGTTCTTGCTATCTGAGAGATCAGTGGTGTGGTGGATAGAGAGGTCTGCAGTTGCATTGGGACGATACTGTAGATTACTGCACGCTACGACACTGCCCACTCGTAACACATCTTCATACCCACTCTCCTGATAACAGTGAAACAGTTCAAATGAGATTATTGAAAAGAGTGAAAAGGTTTTTCTCAGTTTGGCCATTCGGCACGTCTGCCTTGTAAGCGCCAGGTCGCGGGTTCGATTCACGGCCGGGCCGGATTTTATCTTAAAACAGATGAGGTTCGTTCTCGGAACGGCTGGCTTTCTCCTATCCTGTCTTTCTGCGCTCTCCGCTTTCGGAACGATAAGACCTTAGCAGTTACAATTCCCTCTATCCATCAAACTTAAAAAATAAAACTATAATGGTGTACAGTGTTACCAAATCTGTAGTACGTCATCAAATTTTCCTGTACAAACCCTTTAGAAATCTTCAGAAAATAACCGGTTCACACTGTACGAGTAAAAGAAGGCGCCTTCTGATTGGTCCAAAGGTTTTTTTTTATGGTTTTACCTTGACCCCATTCCAGAAATGGACTGCTAGGAACTGACGGCGCTCATTGGCCAAATACACGACGGTCTTATTTCCAGTCTCCACACTGTGAGCTACCAAGCCAACCACGTCTATCTCTCCGAACCTAAAATGAAATGATATGTCACAGGTATGCTTTAGGCAGAATACACCGGAGAAATGCGTTGCATGAAACGTGAAACTTGCACAAAATAGGAATCCGATATTCCCCGAATTGTCGGCTCTGTTCACTCAACACCCCGATCCCCGATGAACTAAAGCAAATTCCTGTCCTGCACTAAGGACTAGGAACCATTCCCCGAATTGTCGGCTCTGTTCACTCAACACCCCGATCCCCGATGAACTAAAGCAAATTCCTGTCCTGCACTAAGGACTAGGAACAACATAGTGGAAAAGTATTGGAATGTACGTGGAAGAATGACCTAATGGCCAAGTTTCCGACTTTTGACAAACAACTTGCATTTCATGAAACCGATTGTTCTCACGAGATTTTGTTTTACATTACACTGACTGTTTTCACAGCAAGGGTATAACAACTTCAGTGATCCATTGGGAACTGGTGCATTCAAAGTACTATCCCCGCTGGCTTATACAGAACCACTTACCTGGGTATAATGGGTGACCCAATGAGTGAGACGTGACGTGAATGGGCTAGTAACAGGTCATCAGTATCTTGATCACTAGGCAGGGGTTTGAATTGAGTGTGCTTAGTACTGGACAACTGAGTCTCAACATACCCGCTGGCTTATACAGAACCACTTACCTGGGTATAATGGGTGACCCAATGAGTGAGACGTGACGTGAATGGGCTAGTAACAGGTCATCAGTGGAAAAGTGTTGGAATGTACGTGGAAGAATGACCTAATGGCCAAGTTTCCGACTTTTGACAAACAACTTTCATTTCATGAAACCGATTGTTCTCACGAGATTTTGTTTTACATTACACTGATTGTTTTTACAGCAAGGGTATAACAACTTCAGTGATCCATTGGGAACTGGTGCATTCAAAGTACTATCCCCGCTGGCTTATACAGAACCACTTACCTGGGTATAATGGGTGACCCAATGAGTGAGACGTGACGTGAATGGGCTAGTAACAGGTCATCAGTATCTTTATCACTAGGCAGGGGTTTGAATTGAGTGTGCTTAGTACTGGACAACTGAGTCTCACCATACCTGGAAGTCAAATTAGATTTTTTGAGGGGCTCTATTCTTATTAGTGGCTTGAAATTGAAATTGAATGGGTGTGAATTGAGTGGCTTTTAGCTTCAGCCCACCTCTGTGGCCGAGTGGTCAAGAGCACTGACTCTCAACCTGGAGGTGCTGGGTTCGAATCCCGGCCAGGGCGGAAATTTTCGGTGGCTTTTAGCTTCAGCCCAACTTTGTGACCGAGTGGTTAAGGGCACTGACTCTCAACCTGAAGGTACTGGGTTCGAATCCCGGCCTGGGAGGAAATTTTCTAACCAGACTTTTCTATTCTTGGATAGGCATGGATGTACGAGAATGTGCCTTGAAGTAATGCGAAAGCGGTACCGAGGTACAATCTTTAAAATTAAATCCTTATAGGGATGATGAAGAATATGTAAAGAATGAATGGTTGATCGGCTGGTTAGGATTAGCTGTTCTTCTCTTTATTCTTAGTCTCACAGCCAGACATTTAAGGGCTCTATTTTTTCCCCAAGAACAAAACTCATCTGTTTCGGAAAAAGTTCGCCCCAGGCGGGAATCGAACCCGCGACCTAGCCCTTACAAGGCTCTCTAAACTAACTAGGCTGGTAATTTAGGGGAGTCCCATTACCTGAAGCCACTAGCTGTCACGTACTGCAGCCGAACCAATTTGCCTTCTCGTAATATTTCGTGAATGTTCGGGTCAGGTCGCCATAGGGTAAGCATAGCACTCTGGTCATGTGTGACGTCATAGATCTTGATCTTCATCAGACTTGTGACCTTGAAACAGAATGGATTTTTTTTCTTTTTTAAACATTTCAAATTTTATTTCTTAGATTAATGAAACAAATTAACAAGGTTATTATTATTTTCATTTTCATTTTTTTTTTTTTTTTTAAGAGGTATGATGTATGATAGAGGGTACTGTAACTGCTAAGGTCTTATCGTTCGAACTCTAAGAGAGAAGGAACACAGGATATGTGAAAGCCAGCCGTTTCGAGAACGAATGGTAAGCATAGCACTCTGGTCATGTGTGACGTCATAGATCTTGATCTTCATCAGACTTGTGACCTTGAAACAGAATGTTTTTTTTTTTTTCTTTTTAAACATTTCAAATTTTATTTCTTAGATGAATGAAACAAATTAATAAGGTTATTATTATTTTAATTTTTTTTTTTATTTTTTGAAGAGGTATGATGTATGATAGTGGGTACTGTAACTGCTAAGGTCTTATCGTTCGAACTCTAAGAGAGAAGGAACACAGGATATGTGAAAGCCAGCCGTTTCGAGAACGAACATTATCCCATCAGGATAAAATCCACCCCGGGCGGGAATCGAACCCGCGGACTAGCGCTTACAAGACAGACGCGCTAGCAACCAAGTACTAAGCTAACTCGGCTGGTTCAAGAAATAGGAAAGTCACCCACCTGTCGATTCAAATCAGTTCTACTGGCCACCTCTTGTTTTAATTCCTGGTTTATATTGGCCGCTATTTGATCTCGCACAGATATTTTGTATTTCTCCAAAGCCGACAGTTGCTCTTCGGACAGGTGATTCAAAATGGCGGAGTCGAAATTGCAAGACACCAAATTGTAAAGCTCCTCTCCTGAAATAATAGGGCAGGTCGTTTTTCGTTCAAGCGAACGAGGTTTTGCGCCATCGCAGGATTTAATCAAATTTAATTATTTTATTCCGAACACAATTCGGTTGCAAACATTTCAAAGGATTACTTTCTGGTGTTTTCTTGTTGACCCAGCACCTAAATGGGAACTATTGTATCTCTTATCGCCCATCTGTTGAGGGACATACTACGTGATGGACATGCTACGACACAGACCACATGCGTCTAATGTAGCAGTTGTTTCAGAAGACACCAAATTGTAAAGCTCCTCTCCTGAAATAATAGAGCAGGTCGTTTTTCGTTCAAGCGAACTAGGTTTTGCGCCATCGCAGGATTAAATCAAGTTTAATTATTTTATTTCGAACACAATTCGCTTGCAAACATTTCAAAGGGTTACTTTCTGGTGTTTTCTTGTTGACCCAGCACCTAAATGGGAACTATTGTGTCTCTTATCGCCCATCTGTTGAGGGACATACTACGTGATGGACATGCTACGACACAGACCACATGCGTCTAATGTAGCAGTTGTTTTATTGTTACGAAATAAAAACGGCGGTGAAACACTCATAAAAAAAAAAAACATGTTTTGACATTCCTGGGCTAAAACATGGTATAAATCTAGTTTCTAAGAAATAGATAGAGTGTAACTCACCAGATGTAACAGCACTCAACTGGGCCTTGCTCAACTTGCCCAGGCCCTGTTTCTTTCTCCCCTCTCTCCCCTCCTCTGTCTCATTCTGTTTTTTCAGTCGCGTATAGATCAGCTCGAGCTGTTTCTCATAGTACTTCTGAAACTTCATCAGAGCCACATGTTTTGACATTCCTGGGCTAAAACATGGTATAAATCTAGTTTCAAAGAAATAGATACCTAGAGTGTAACTCACCAGATGTAACAGCACTCAACTGGGCCTTGCTCAACTTGCCCAGGCCCTGTTTCTTTCTTCCCTCTCTTCCCTCCTCTGTCTCATTCTGTTTTTTCAGTCGCGTATAGATCAGCTCGAGCTGTTTCTCATAGTACTTCTGAAACTTCATCAGAGCCAAGTTCTCCGTCTTCTCGTTACGAATGGTCGCCTGAAATTAAACGAAACCGATTCTGTGGAAGAGCTCACTAAGTGAAAATCCTGCCATTAAGGCCTAAAATAAATAAATAACAAGGCACTTTCTTTTCCATCCATGCCTATCCAAGAACCGAAAAGTCAGAAAATTTTCGCCCTAGTCGGGATTCGAACCCAGCACCTCCAGATAGAAAAAAAAACCATACCTTTCCTCCAGTATTTTTCTCCAAATACAGGGTAGGATATATTCGGGCCAGCAGAACCCTGACCTGAGGGACTAGACCACCCCGGGGCAATACTGAAGACAGACTGATAGGAAGGGGCGTGGATCAGAGCCAAGTTCTCCGTCTTCTCGTTACGAATGGTCGCCTGAAATTAAACGAAAAATGAAACCGATTCTGTGGAAGAGCTCACTAAGTGAAAATCCTGCCATTAAGGCCTAAAATAAATAAATAATACATGTATTTTGAAGAGGTTTGATAGAGGAAGCTGTAACGGAGGTCTTATCGTCCCGAAATCGAAGATATTGTAGACGTCATTGACCCGTTTTCATTTGGGACACAAGTCTTCATAGCGTTTATGTCTGTAGACGTTAGACTAGTATTTGACAGGGTGGTGTCTACTCCTGTTAGATTAGCAGCATCACTCTTAGAACCTACAGGGTGTGAATGGTTCAGCGTTGAAACATGTTCTAGTGAAGGAATTGCGCCATGTGAGAAGTTGCTATCACAGATCGAAGATAGAAGGAAGACAGGATAGGAGAAATCCAGCCGTTCCGAGAACGAACATTATCCGTTCAGGATAAAATCCGCCTAGCGCTTACAAGGCAGACGCGCTACACCACTTTCGCATTACTTCAAGGCACTTTCTTTTCCATCCATGCCTATCCAAGAACCGAAAAGTCAAAAAATTTTCGCCCTAGTCGGGATTCGAACCCAGCACCTCCAGAAAGAAAAAAAAAACATACCTTTCCTCCAGTATTTTTCTCCAAATACAGGGTGGGATATATTCGGGCCAGCAGAACCCTGACCTGAGGGACTATCAAAAAGTTGCTTGGCTTTCTTTAGACTTTTTTCAGATACAGTTAGTTTCTTGCCACTTGCTGATGTAAATCGAAACCGGTAGGGTGGAAGAGTTCACTAAGTGAAAAGCCTGCCATTAAGTCCTAAAATAAATAAATAATACATGTATTTTGAAGAGGTTTGATAGAGGAAGCTGTAACGGAGGTCTTATCGTCCCGAAATCGAAGATAGAAGGAATACAGGATAGGAGAAATCCAGCCGTTCCGAGAACGAACATTATCCGTTCAGGATAAAATCCGCCTAGCGCTTACAAGGCAGACGCGCTACACCACTTTCGCATTACTTCAAGGCACTTTCTTTTCCATCCATGCCTATCCAAGAACCGAAAAGTCAAAAAATTTTCGCCCTAGTCGGGATTCGAACCCAGCACCTCCAGAAAGAAAAAAAAAACATACCTTTCCTCCAGTATTTTTCTCCAAATACAGGGTGGGATATATTCGGGCCAGCAGAACCCTGACCTGAGGGACTAGACCACCCCGGGGCAATACTGAAGACAGACTGATAGGAAGGGGCGTGGCTACGGGACAATAGCCGAGTCTGGACTGCCAATGAGCGCGCCTGGTGGAGTTGGTGTGAAGCTTGAGATAAATGTCCGCCTTCATGTGCAACGGGTCACAGCCTGGGGGAGGGAAAATGGAGAAAATATTTCAACCGATTAGATTTTTTAGTGGTTCACCCGACCCGTCTTTTGTACGGGATCAGGGTATCTTCATCAATATCATCAAAAAGTTGCTTGGCTTTCTTTAGACTTTCTTCAGATACAGTTAGTTTCTTGCCACTTGCTGATGCAAATCCTTGTATTGCTGACTTGGGTTGAACTTTGGGGGTATCTTCATCAATATCAGCAAGAAGTTGTTTGGCTTTCTTTAGACTTTCTTCAGATACAGTTAGTTTCTTGCCACTTGCTGATAGATCAGGGGATGCTGTTTTGAGTCTTGACCTTGGTCTATTGGTACTCGTTGTTTTGTTTTCTTTGGGTTTCTCATGACTAGAACAATATCATCAAAAAGTTGCTTGGCTTTCTTTAGACTTTCTTCAGATACAGTTAGTTTCTTGCCACTTGCTGATGTAAATCCTTGTATTGCTGACTTGGGTTGAACTTTGGGGGTATCTTCATCAATATCATCAAAAAGTTGCTTGGCTTTCTTTAGACTTTCTTCAGATACAGTTAGTTTCTTGCCACTTGCTGATGCAAATCCTTGTATTGCTGACTTGGGTTGAACTTTGGGGGTATCTTCATCAATATTATCAAAAAGTTGCTTGGCTTTCTTTAGACTTTCTTCAGATACAGTTAGTTTCTTGCCACTTGCTGATGCAAATCCTTGTATTGCTGACTTAGGTTGAACTTTGGGGGTATCTTCATCAATATCATCAAAAAGTTGCTTGGCTTTCTTTAGACTTTCTTCAGATACAGTTAGTTTCTTGCCACTTGCTGATGTAAAACCATTATTTGCTGACTTAGGTTGAACGATTGGGATGTCATTATCAATATTTTCTAGAAGTTGTTTGGCTTTCTTGATGCTTTCTTCAGATACTGTTAGTTTCTTACCACTTGCTGATACAAAGCCTCTAGTGGTTGGCAAAGCGAAATGTGGAGCAGCATTTGAATTATTTGGGTCATGTTCTCTAGCTTTCATGATATTATCTTCACGCACAGTCAATACCTTGCCACTGACAGTTGGAAATCCTGGCGTTTTAGGTAACTTTGTGTTATTACTGGATTTTATAATAAATTCTTCTGATTTATCAAGTTTCTCATTTAAGAAACTACGATCGTTTTTCTCAGAATCAGCCTTTTGTGGTAATTCGGAAATAGGGTCAATACTATCCATAAGTTTCTTAGCTTTCTCCAAGCTTTCTTTCGAGACCGATAACTTATTTCCACTTGCTGTTTTGAATCCTACATTGGTAGTAGGTAATTCAAATGTAGAACTATTTTTCCAACAAGTGTTATGTGATTCAATGGGATGTTCCGTTCTTTCAACAATGCTTTCAGACACATGCTTTGGATTTTCACCAACACAATTTGAGGTTTCCGGTGATTTATTTGGAGTTGTTTTCCTCACGTCCTCCTTTCAGACACATGCTTTGGATTTTCACCAACACAATTTGAGGTTTCCGGTGATTTATTTGGAGTTGTTTTCCTCACGTCCTCTTCGGAAATATTCGTCACCATTTTGTTTGTATTGGGGGAGGTGGTAACATTCAGTGCCTCCTGTGATATATCTAGGATTTGTTTTCCTTTTTGGATACTCTCTTCAGAAACGGTTATCGTTTTACCTCGTGCAGTTGTGAAACCTAGACTTTTCAGTGGTAATAAGGTTGGCTTGGCAAATGAAGTGTTCAGTTTGTTATCGAGCTTTTCACCAGCATGACAATGTACCTTTGGAGTCTTTTCTGTATCTCCAAGTAAACATTCAAGAATAAACTTTTTCTTGGCAGCGCACGTAATTTTAAACACAGATTTCCTAGAGAAGCCTTGAAATTCTTCTTCTATACAATGGAACGTGGAACAATAAATCTTGTTTGCGGAAGTCAGGACGACATCTCTGGAAAATCCACGGAAACCATTTTCCATTTTGTTTGTACAAGACGGGTTGGACTTTACTCCTGATTTATTAGACGTGATCTGTTTCTGACTAGAAATATCATTTTTTAAACAAATATTTTCCTTGGAAACTAAAACATCAAAGGTTTTTATAGTTTTCATCTTGAGGTTTCCAAAGTTACAATTCAAATCTGGGCTAGGCGATCTTGTGTAGCAAGTTGGAGGATTCTTACACGAGGGGTCTTTTGTTGATTTCTTTTCAACATGCTTCCGCCTAGACTTTTCAGTGGTAAAAGGGTTGGCTTGGCAAATGAAGTGTTTAGTTTGTTATCGAGCTTTTCACCAGCATGACAATGTACCTTTGGAGTCTTTTCTGTATCTCCAAGTAAACATTCAAGAATAAACTTTTTCTTGGCAGCGCACGTAATTTTAAACACAGATTTCCTAGAGAAGCCTTGAAATTCTTCTTCTATACAATGGAACATGGAATAATAAATCTTGTTTGCGGAAGTCAGGACGACTTCTCTGGAAAATCCACGGAAACCATTTTCCATTTTGTTTGTACAAGACGGGTTGGACTTTACTCCTGATTTATTAGACGTGATCTGTTTCTGACTAGAAATATCATTTTTGAAACAAATATTTTCCTTGGAAACTAAAACATCAAAGGTTTTTATAGTTTTCATCTTGAGGTTTCCAAAGTTACAGTTCAAATCTGGGCTAGGCGATCTTGTGTAGCAAGTTGGAGGATTCTTACACGAGGGGTCTTTTGTTGATTTCTTTTCAACATGCTTCCCCGATTTTGCCAGTGCTTTAGGCATATCACACTTTTTCTCATTTAAAAAATTGGAATCTTTGGGTGCTGCCAAATTACCACTGGTCAAAATAGGACGATTGACTAGACATTTCTTTTTTCCTTTATCTAAAGGATTGGGAAAGAGCGTCGTCACATTGGACCACTTTCTTCAGACAGGACGACTGGTTTTCCATTTCACAGTCGTAACGATATTTCAGTTCGTACAGGAGGTTGTCCAGCGTACAAAGCTTGCCTGAAATACAAAATATCTCGTAGGGCTCGTTTTCTATAACGAGTAAAAAGACAAAGTACCTAGTATAATAAGACTACCTCTATGGCCGAGTGGTCAAGAGCACTGAATCTCAACCCGGAGGTGCTGGGTTCGAATCTCGGCCAGGGCGGAAATTTTCTGACCAGACTTTTCCGTTCTTAGATAGTCATGAATTTCTAGATAGCAAGACAAAGTACCTAGTATAATAAGACCACCTCTATGGCTGAGTGGTCAAGAGCACTGACTCTTAAACCGGAGGTGCTGGGTTCGAATCTCGGCCAGGGCGGAAATTTTCTGACCAGACTTTTCCGTTCTTAGATAGTCATGAATGTGAAAGAATGTGCCTTGAAGTAATGGGAAGTTGGTTCCAAGGTACATTTTTTTTATCCTTTTTAAAATAAAACCTTGAAATTTACTTCGTTCGTTCACTTACCTGCCTCGGTGGTGTAGTGGCCAAGGCGCTCGCCTGGTAAACAGGAGGGCGGGGGTTCAATCCCAGCCGAGGTATGGAAATTTATGAGTTTGGTATAAATTAAGGTAGCACCTGTAATGTTATTTGCACAACTTACACAAGTTACTTGATTTTGTTTCATGTTTGAAACAGATGATTAAAATGAAAATTCCAATTGCTCTGCATAGCACATAGAAAAGATTGGAGAAAAAAAAAATGTGAAGAAAAAAAAGAACCCCCACTAAATCTAATATTGTATGATTTACTTATATTCGTCCTCTTACATATTATTAAGAAGTTATTAGAAAACAGTCCAACAGGTCATTTTTTTTCTTCACTAAGATGTATGGGTAAATAAATTCTTACTGAAATTTTTTGGCTGACGAATCTTTCACTTGAGGTGTGGACACAACTTGTGAGCTGATATTTCTGAAAAAAGAAATGTCATCATCCAATTCTTCTATATCTTGTTTATTCACTGATGTCTCCATGGTTTCAATCCAGTTTGAAGAATTGGATATACTGAATGTAAGTTGTTGTCCTCCTTCTACTCATTAATTGAAGATATTCAGAAATTCATCACTGCAAGTAAAAGTATGAAATCAAGACAAGTGTAGAGGTAGAGTAACCATGTTTTTCAAAGTCAGCCTCTCAATCAAAAACTCCCACATGGAAAAAAAATGCTAAAGTTGGTAGTGCACAAAATTGGCTGTGCAAAAGAAATGGCCAACAGAAGGCTACAGAAGCAATTCAATCATATACTTTGCACATCTACAATTCATGCCAAAAAAAAAAAACTGCCCGAATGTACAATTTCTCTTGTATGCAAATTTATTTCTTCATGGAAGCATGATAGTAGGTAAATAAACAACGAGATGTAAGTTGTTGTACTCCTTCTACTCATTAATTGAAGATATATTCAGAAATTCATCACTGCAAGTAAAGTATGAAATCAAGTGTAGAGGTAGAGTAACCATGTTTTTCAAAGTCAGCCTCTTAATCAGAAACTCCCACATGGAAAAAAAATGCTAAAGTTGGTAGTGCATAAAATTGGCTGTGCAAAAGAAATGGCCAACAGAAGGCTACAGAAGCAATTCAATCATACACTTTGCACATCTACAATTCATGCCAAAAAAAAAAACTGCCCGAATGTACAATTTCTCTTGTATGCAAATTTATTTCTTCATGGAAGCATGATAGTAGGTAAATAAACAACAACTAACGAGAAGTATCTAGGCAATCAAGAATCAAGTAGGTTTTTCTTTTAAACTCCAACATTTTTTTTTTATGGAGTCAGTATTTCAGTAAGTACATAACATAAACTCAACCTCACCTGTGTGAAGGTATACTTATATTATCTTGATAACTGGCATTACTTCTTTTCAGAGCATGTTCAAACTCACATCATAACTTGATTAGAACGTAGAAATATGAAAATTTCCTTCAAACTTTACCCTTTCAAGCACTTTTTTTTTCTAGATTTCTAATTTTCTTTCACCGCAGATTTTTTTTTTTTTTTTTTTTTTAAGTAAACAACGACTAACAAGAAGTATCTAGGCAATCAAGAATCAAGTAGGTTTTTCTTTTAAACTCCAACATTTTTTTTTATGGAGTCAGTATTTCAGTAAGTACATAACATAAACTCAATCTCACCTGTGTGAAGGTATACTTATACTTGATAACTGGCATTACTTCTTTTCAGAGCATGTTCAAACTCACATCATAACTTGATTAGAACGTAGAAATTGTAGAAAAATGAAAATTTCCTTCAAACTTTACTTTACCCTTTCAAGCACTTTTTTTCTAGATTTCTAATTTTCTTTCACCGCAGAAAGACAGGTAGTTGATAGGTAAAAATTTGAATTTTGGAGGCAAACGTTTTGTAAACATTTTTGAGCTGTTGCGCATGCGCCGTGTGTGCGCGTTAAAATCCCTCGAGAAAATCCCACACACACAAACGGGATTTAAAACTTAAATCCCTCTATACATTTCAAAATAATCCAAAATCCAAAATCGACATTTTTGATTTTTATATTTTTTACTTTTTTTTGTGATTTGTATTTGTAGCAGAATTAGCAGATATTCAATATTGCAGAATATGCAGATTTGATTTTGCTACTAATTAAACTGATTTGCAAATTCTACGAAATTGTTATTTGCTGATTTTGCTGTTTCGTTTTCGAACAGATGTGTAGACGTGTATTTTGGAATCAGGACTTTGGAGTGAGGATTGTACATTTTCAAAGTTAATTTCAAGAATACATTTATCCTATTTTTTGATCTGTTCTATCAGATCACAGCTACTTTTCTTTACCCTAGTTTATCAAGTTCAATAAAGCGGAAAGCATACTGTCAAAATGGCATAGGTCTTGTGAACTCTTCAACACATCACTGAATGTGATCAAGCAACCTTTAGCTCCTGTATTAGTACATTGCTCTGTACTTTTAGTTTTACAAACGTCATTTACATCACTCATTTCTTTCATCGTTTCTAGTTCTAGAATAGCAGCTTTATTAACATTCAAGTTGCATATTTGACTGATCAAATTTCTGTCCTTATTTTTGTATAGGTTGTTGGGGTAGATAAATTTGTTTTTCTGACTGTTTGCTGATGCAAATCCTTGTATTGCTGACTTAGGTTGAACTTTGGGGGTATCTTCATCAATATTATCAAAAAGTTGCTTGGCTTTCTTCATTAGAGTTGCTTGCTTCTTAGGAATGTCAATATTTTCCAAGACTTCTATACCACTAAATTCGCTTTTCACTCGCGGATTAATTTCATTTTCAAAAGTATACTCTGCATGTTTAATATTCTTTGAAAAGCTTGTAATTTTCACTGTATCATCGGTTTGTTAGTTTCTACTGTATTATGACAATGCAATGTACTTTCAAGGTGACCAGTTTCACGAGTACATCGGTCATTTACATCAATTATTTCCTTGTTGGTTTCTTCGTAGCCGATCGAATGGTCCTTTTCTAGTTTCTCATAGATTGAATCTAGCTGTGTGTTGGTGAAATCCCTGTTCGGATTGCTTGGTTTGTTAGTTCCCACTAAATTAGGTTGACATAGGTCTTGTGAACTCTTCAACATATCACTGAATGTGATCAAGCAACCTTTAGCTCCTGTATTAGCACATTGCTCTGTACTTTTAGTTTTACAAACGTCATTTACATCACTCATTTCTTTCATTGTTTCTAGTTCTAGAATAGCAGCTTTATTAACATTCAAGTTGCATATTTGACTGATCAAATTTCTGTCCTTATTTTTGTATAGGTCGTTGGGGTAGATAAATTTGTTTTTCTGACTGCAGACATTGTTCATTAGAGTTGCTTGCTCCTTAGGAATGTCAATGTTTTCCAAGACTTCCATACCACTAAATTTGCTTTTCACTCGCGGATTAATTTCATTTTCAAAAGTATACTCTGCATGTTTAATATTCTTTGAAAAGCTTGTAATTTTCACTGTATCAACATTTACATCACTCATTTCTTTCATCGTTTCTAGTTCTAGAATAACAGCTTTATTAACATTCAAGTTGCATATTTGACTGATCAAATTTCTGTCCTTATTTTTGTATAGGTTGTTGGGGTAGATAAATTTGTTTTTCTGACTGCAGACATTGTTTATTAGAGTTGCTTGCTTCTTAGGAATGTCAATGTTTTCCAAGACTTCTATACCACTAAATTCGCTTTTCACTCGCGGATTAATTTCATTTTCAAAAGACTCTGTATGTTTAATATTCTTTGAAAAGCTTGTAATTTTCACTGTATCATCAAGATTAGGGCTTTTCATTCCAACAGTACTGTCAGGACTTGTAATTCTAACAGTATCATCAAGGTTAGGACTAGTGGACCGCCCTGGATAAGTCGTACTCGTATTTCTATCGTTCACAAAGTTCAGCATCCTAGGAACAGCTTGTAAACTATTGACATTGTTTCTCGTAGGTGTTTTATTTTCCAATTTTACAGCAGCTTCCTTATCTTCACTTTTCAATTCAATCAACTCGTCCAGGTAACGAATTGACAGGTTATCAATTTTGGTCCCATTGTTTGATTTCTTGGAATTGTTCAAACTTGATTTCAATTTTTCATAAGATGGAGTAACAAGGAGGATCTTCATCAATATTATCAAGAAGTTGTTTGGCTTTCTTTAGACTTTCTTCAGATACAGTTAGTTTCTTGCCACTTGCCTATCGTTCAGAAAGTTCAGCATCCTAGGAACAGCTTGTAAACTATTGACATTGTTTCTCATAGGTGTTTTATTTTCCAATTTTACAGCAGCTTCCTTATCTTCACTTTTCAATTCAATCAACTCGTCCAGGTAACAAATTGACAGGTTATCAATTTTGGTCCCATTGTTTGATTTCTTGGAATTGTCGTATTTCTATCGTTCACAAAGTTCAGCATCCTAGGAACAGCTTGTAAACTATTGACATTGTTTCTTGTAGGTGTTTTATTTTCCAATTTTACAGCAGCTTCCTTGTCTTCACTTTTCAATTCAATCAACTCGTCCAGGTAACAAATTGACAGGTTATCAATTTTGGTCCCATTGTTTGATTTCTTGGAATTGTTCAAACTTGATTTCAATTTTTCATAAGATGGAGTAACACTAGTGATATTAATAGGGGAGTCTAACTCTCCACAGTCTTTAACAATTGAGTTGTCAGATGTATCAAATAATACTTTGCAAGGATTTGTTTTAGCTCTCACATGATTGTTTACGGTTTTCTTTAGTGATATTAATAGGGGAGTCCAACTCTCCGCAGTCTTTAACAATTGAGTTGTCAGATGTATCAAATAATACTTTGCAAGGATTTGTTTTAGCTCTCACATGATTGTTTACGGTTTTCTCAACTCTCCGCAGTCTTTAACAATAGAGTTGTCAGATGTATCAAATAATACTTTGCAAGGATTTGTTTTAGCTCTCACATGATTGTTTACGGTTTTCTTAATGAATGATTCACCTTGCTTTCCATTGGGTATTGTCTCATCACTTTCTGATGCAGGACTATCACTTATCTTACTATTTACTTTTGATCCTTCCTGATCGTACTTGGTAAAATTTTCACACAATTCTTTTTGTCTTTTGAAAGAGCCATTTACCAGCCCATGACTGGAAGTAGTTTTACTTTGTTCACTATCAAACAACAAAGGTGATATCAACTTGTTTGGTAGGGAATTCTTGTGTTTGGGCTCAAAAGTCTCAGAACTCCTGTCAAGCAATTCACTACTGTCACATTTTGATGTATTTATCTGGAAAGATAAATTTGAAATTAGATAAATTTGATTTGAAATTAGATAAATTTGATTAAAAGAATTTCTTCTATGCAATTTAAAAACAAAATAACTTTCTAGATGCTCTGTGAAGGCCCATAGTTAATTATAACTTGAGAAAGTAGCTTTTTTTTCTCCTTTAAAGTGATTTAACTCTACAGACAGTAAGTTGTTTGCACAAAAAAAAAAAAAAAAAAAAAAAAAAAAAAAAAAAAATATATATTTAAAAAAGAAAACATTTGAAATTAGATAAATTTGATTAGAAGAATTTCTTCCAATTTGAAAACAAAATAACTTTCTAGATGCTCTGTGAAGGCCCATAGTTAATTATAACTTGAGAAAGTAGCTTTTACAACTTCATTTTTTTTTCCTTTAAAGCAATTTAACTCTACAGACAGTAAGCTGTTTGCACTGAAAAAAAAAAAAAAAAAAAAAAAAAAAAAATTTCGAATTTGAACACCTTCTTCATGGTTCCGGTCAAAGAATGCCGCTTACACACAACGAAACCTCGATGTTTTCTTGTCAGGTTCGTTATTTCATTTTATTTTTCAATTTATAAACATTTTAAACATTAACATTTTTAAACTAGGTAAATGAAATAATAATAAGTATTCCAAACCCACCCACCCTGAGGAACATGGTTTGTTCCCAGAATCCCGGATACCCGGATGGATGGGTTTTTAGTGCCGTTCTTACGATTGTGAAAACAAGGGCCAAAAAAGATAATAAAATAAAAATAAAACAGGTTTTATCAACAGTTACGAGAACACGGTTTCATTCTAAAAAAAATCACTTTTCACACCTTTTGGTAACACTCAAAATAAACATACAAGTAGTAGATAAGTACCGAAAAAGGCAAATTTCCTACATTTATTAGTATTAGCTAAATTTCCACGGAGACTACAGTGAACACGGAAAAGTATGCAGTCTATGCAGCTAATGTTTATCTACCTATAACTTTTGATTCCCGTTCAAATATAAAGCATCTGACCTATTTACTTGCTCACTCAGAAATGAGTAAAAATAAGGTTGGGTGAAAGAGCTCTCAAGAGAGAATTCTGCGAACAAACCTCGAAAAATAAATAAAATAAAATAAAATGAATGTCTAACCTAACCTACTTCTACACCCCCAAAAAATACCACTTCGTGGCATAAAAAAGACCCCGCCAAGTCGTTCCTCCCAAAATAAATCAAGTGCCCACAAAAAATAAACAAAAATCCATCCCACCCCAAAAAAGATTGGAAATCAATTTTGTACCCCGCCTTTTATTCACTTTATAGTACCTACCTTTCTTTCCTCTCATTGCACTCCTCTTTCCTCTAATATTACTTCTGCTTCACTGCATTGGCGGCGTGCTTTCCCCTCATTGCACTCCTCTTTCCTCTAATCTCACTTCTGCTTCACTGCATTGGCGGCGTGCCATCAATTTAATTTTAAAGCATTGCACGCCGCCAATGCAGTGAAGCAGAAGTGAGATTAGAGGAAAGAGGAGTGCAATGAGGGGAAAGAAAGGTAGGTACTACGTGAAGGAGGAGCACACAAATTATGAAGTGAATAAAAGGCGGGGTACAAAATTGATTTCCAATCTATTGAGATTATTTGTGTTTATGTCAATAAAAAATGGTTATTGTCTATTGAAAAAAAAAAAGAAAACTCGTTAAAATATTTGCGATCGAAAAACGAGTACAATGTTTTCGTCGATGGTGGACATCGAAACTGGGCCCTTCGAAAAAAAAAGAAAACTCGTTAAAATATTTGCGATCGAAAAACGAGTACAATGTTTTCGTCGATGGTGGACATCGAAACTGGGCCCTTCTGTACGTCAAGCAAGTGTGTTCCAAATGGACTAACCGTCTCGTATTTATTTACAAAATTCAACTTCATTAAATACTGAACATCCAGTCTAGTTAGCTTGGAGGGTAGCGCGCCTGCCCTGTAAGCGCTAGATCGCGGGTTTGATTCCCAATTTCCCACCCAGGGCGGATTTTATCCTAAACAGATAGGGTTTGTTCTAGGAACGGCTGGATTCCCCCTCTCCTGTCTTTCTTCTCTCTTCGCTTTCGGGACGATAAAACCTTAGCAGTTGCAGTTCCCTGCAAAAAAAAAAAAAAAAAAAAAAAAAAAAAAAACAAAACTTACTCACCTTGGGAAAACCTTTTTTGCAGTTTTTTCTACATAGTACAAAACTTCCTTATTAATCAACTCGAGCGATAATTTAGAATTTTTCCCCTAAAAATCACTCTTTTATCAAATTTAAGGCTGAAGGGGCCCTTTGGGGGCCTTGAAAATATGAAAAGGTACACCTACCACTCACGAGAAAAAAAATGAGCCATCAACCATCAAAATCGGTGCAGTGGTTTAGGCTGTAGAGCGGTCAACGTCAAAGAAGAAGCGGCAGCAGCAGCAGCAGAAAATGATGAAAAATTTGACGTTTTTCAAAGTCAAATATCTCCGGCTAAACTTAACCGATTTTGATGACATTTTTTTTCAACTTGGTCTACTTTCATGCCCCAACACACACACGCAATCCGTTTTCTTCCATCATTTGTAGTTGTCCCTCTACAACTACCTGAAAACGGCTACTTTCCCTGTCGCGTATAATATCTCTAGTAGCGCGGTCAAACTTTCTTGACTTGGCGGGGCGGAGCGCTACCGCGCTCCTTAATATTACGCTTGAATCGTTCCCAAGAACAACGGCCTATGTGAAAAATTTCGATTTTTTTTTCTTTAGAATCGAGTCCTATGTGATCTCCTCGTTTTAATGCACTATTCAGTTTTGGGGGGAGAAAATCGGAAGTCGTTTTTTTTTTACCAACTTCGTGAAGATTTGAGTAAAATTTCAGAAGAACAACGGCCTAAGTGTGTAAAGTTTTTGCCTCGGGGCAGGATGTTTTCGGGGCAGGATGTTTTCGGATGTAAGTGAGAGTTTCATGTAAAAGGGCCGTTCCATGTGTAAAAAAACATAATTCTGGGATAAATTTTACATCTCTGTATTAAAATGTCTCTCCTGAAAAGTAACGAAAATAACATAGGCCGTGGCCTTCTTGGGAACGATTCCTTAATGTGGAAAGAAGTGAAAACTCCGAAAAGGGGGAAGGAAAACCAGGGAAAAGATAGGAGATAAGAGACGAAAGGCGAGAAATGAAAGAATATCCAGGGACATAGATAGGGATAAATACGTAAGAAAATATGAGATCAGGTTACGAACGGAGGAAAGAGGAGTAAGAGAAGAGAAAATCAGACAAGGCCATGAAAAAATATGTAAATGGTAAATGAGAAGCAATAAGAATTTACAATTTGTAAACAAAAAGGAAAAGAATAACAATAAAAATAGAGAATATAATAGCAAATGAACAAATAAAAATAAAGAACAAACAATCCAAGATTTTTATCTAATATTCAAATTTCAACTGATCACGGCACGTAACTTATCAACCACTCTTCTACCTTCCCAATATCTTGTCAGGCAACTTAATTACAAACTTTTGTACACGGACAATGGGCCTCCATTCATAAAACTTGACACGAGACAAACATTACGATGTATTTTGTCTACAATACATCGCGAAATTAAACTACTCGTGAATCGTGAATAATACCTTCAGAAATTTGTTATCAATGAAATTCAAACAATGAACTTCGTATTCTAGTCTTTTAAATGTGCCTATTCCCCTAGATAAAGTTACGAAACTCGAAAGCACGAAAAAAAGATCACATTCTTATTTGAAAAAATTAAATAAAGGTTAATTTCAAAAATACTACGCGTCAACACAAGGTAAAACCTTTCCTGTTTTGCTACAAAGACGAGAAAAAAAAAAAAAAAAAAAAAAAAAAAAAAAAAAGGAAAAAAAAAAAAAAAACGAAAAAAGATCACATTCTTATTTGAAAAGAAAGTAAAAATAAATAAGTAAAGGTTAATTTCAAAAATACTACGCGTCAACACAAGGTAAAACCTTTCCTGTTTTGCTACAAAGACGAAAAAAAAAACGGGAAAATCAATAAATCAGAGTTTGCTTAGACAACCGCGACACTTTTGTGCACCAAGGGTTAATCTAAGCTTCTCTTCAGACACGACTTTCTGCCCGCCCTGTCCTACCCTCACTCTTTTGAAAGTTCTTTTTACTTTATCCTTATTCAATAGGTACCTATTTTTTTTTTTAATACATTATGTATTGCAAGAGCTTTGTATTTTAAATTGATGTTCATGATGCGATTTTTCATGCATTTCAATTTTTTTACCGACTAAGAGGGAGGGAGAAGGGGAGAGGGAGGGGGAGGGAGTGAGAGAGGGAAAGAAAGGGAGGGAGAGAAACAGAGAAGGTATGAGGGGGAGGGAGGGGGGAAGGAGAGAGAGAGAGAAAGAGGGCGAGAGATATGAGGGGGAGAGGGAGGGTGGAAGAGAGAGAGAGGGAGAGAGGGTGAGGTCAGAGAGAAGAGAGAGAGAGGGCCCTCCCTCTCTCTCTCTCTTCCACCCTCCCTGTGAGAGTGGGGGAGGGAGAGAGGGAGAGCAAGGGAAAAAACAGACAAGATGATTTCAACAATGTAATAAAAGGTAACACGTGTAAATAGACGATTTTAATAAAGAACAACAAGATATAACACAATGAAAGAAAAATAAATTGCAGGTACTTCTTAGTGAAAAAAAAAAAAATGCAAGTCATTTGATTTGACTTACGCAAAAATAATGGAAGCAACAAAGACCGAGGGGATTCGAACCCACGTTTATTTGTTTATTTTCTCCTGGGTCGATACTAGGCTATGGTCCCTCGGGACTCCGTTGTGGACGCCTACTAACCGTAATAAGTCAACACGTTCCCACCAACCTAACAACTGAATCTGGACGAACCCTATTGAGGCAGCAACACTCCTAGAGTTGGATAAGGAGGAGTGAAGTCGTCAACAACGTTAGTAACAACAACACGTTCACTTCTTCAGGGCGCGGAACGGTTTCAGCAGCTTCTTGCTTCTCAAGGACATAATGCTCCATTGAGGATGCTTCTATCCATGAGCGTGGTTTATTTTTTGAGTCGGGACTCCGTTGTGGACGCCTACCAACCGTGAAGAGTCAACACGTTCACTTCTTCGGTACGCGGAACGGTTTCAGCAGCTTCTTGCTTCTCAAGGAGATAATGCTCCATTGAGGATGCTTCTATTCATGAGCGTGGTTTATTTTTTGAGTCGGGACTCCGTTGTGGACGCCTACCAACCGTGAAGAGTCAACACGTTCACTTCTTCGGTACGCGGAACGGTTTCAGCAGCTTCTTGCTTCTCAAGGAGATAATGCTCCATTGAGGATGCTTCTATTCATGAGCATGGTTTATTTTTTCTTGAGTCGGGACTCCGTTGTGGACGCCCACCAACCGTGAAGTGTCAACACGTTCACTTCTTCGGTACGCGGAACGGTTTCAGCAGCTTCTTGCTTCTCAAGGACATAATGCTCCATTGAGGATGCTTCTATCTATGAGCATGGTTTATTTTTTCTTGAGTCGGGACTCCGTTGTGGACGCCTACCAACCGTGAAGAGTCAACACGTTCACTTCTTCGGGACGCGGAAGGGTTTCAACAGCTTCTTGCTTCTCAACGAGAGTATACCCGGGCTAAGGGGCGGCGGTTCTCCGTACCGTTCCAACGTTCTAATCTTCTTCTGAATCGGAGTCACCGAATCTTCGCCCGGGATGTCAAACGAACGTGAAAACTGGGCACCAAACTCCCGGCCGACACTATTTGGAGTACTAGTGAGGAGAGAGGAACTTGTAAGGCGCTGGGGCGTGGACCCACTGGGGGCACCTGTCACGGATTTATGTGTTCTCTTATGCAGGATCAGTTGGTTTGGCGTACCCACGTTAGGGGGAGCCACTGTATTCGCGTTAACCGAGGAATGGGATGTGTTTAGAGAGGTATTCGTATGGACAGAACTGTTTAGATTACTAACGGAGGTATTTAGATTTAAGCTGGATGCGTTTCCATTTGGGACGGACGTTTTTATAGCGTTTATGTCTGTAGCTGTGGACGTTATTAACGCGTTTCCATTTGGGATGGACGACTTCATAGACGCATTTACGTCTGTAGACGTTAGACTAGTATTTGACAGGGTGGTGTCTACTCCTGTTAGATTAGCAGCATTACTCTTAGAACCTACAGGGTGTGAATGGTTCAGCGTTGAAACATGTTCTAGTGAAGGAATTGCGCCATGTGAGAAGTTGCTATCACAGACACTCTGGTTTTGGTCGGTCGTACCTCCCAGGGTTCGATGCTGGTCGCGGCAGGATTTTTTGGCGCCCAGTTCGTTTTCTAGCAGGCTTGGCCGTTTTCGGCTCAGCATGGGGTGAGATTGCACGGATGATTGGTTCAAAATTGGTTTGGTCTGGTTGAGACTTGAATTTGATTCAAGTTGCTATCACAGACACTCTGGTTTTGGTCGGTCGTACCTCCCAGGGCTCGATGCTGGTCGCGGCAGGATTTTTTAGCGCCCAGTTCGTTTTCTAGCAGGCTTGGCCGTTTTCGGCTCAGTATGGGGTGAGATTGCACGGATGATTGGTTCAAAATTGGTTTGGTCTGGTTAAGACTTGAATTTGATTGGTTCAAAATTGATTTGGTCTGGTTGAGACTTGAATTTGATTGGTTCAAAAATGATTTGGTCTGGTTGAGACTTGAATTTGATTGATTCAAAATTGATTTGGATGGGTTGCGAATGGCATTCGATAGATTCAAAATTGATTTGGACTGGTTGAGACTGGAATTCGATTGGACGGAATTCACAGTCTTGGCGGATTGGATGAGAGACTGGCACTGCGCTAGATACTCCTTCGTATTCTAAACAAAGCGGAAATACAAACAAAATTTGGTCTGGTTGAGACTTGAATTTGATTGATTCAAAATTGATTTTGATGGGTTGCGAATGGCATTTGATTGGTTCAAAATGGATTTGGACTGGTTGAGACTGGAATTTGATTGGATGGAATTCACAGTCTTGGCGGATTGGATGAGAGACTGACATTGCGCTAGATACTCCTTCGTATTCTAAACAAAACGGAAATACAAACAAACGGTAGTAGCCTACTGCTGGGTTACAGGGACTCTTCTGTCCTATTCGAACAGTATAAACTAGTAGTTCTGTGAACTGTAGACCTCACTCAGACTCTTTTGCCCAACATACCTTTCCTCCAGTATTTTTCTCCAAATACAGGGTGGGATATATTCGGGCCAGCAGAACCCTGACCTGAGGGACTAGACCACCCCGGGGCAATACTGAAGACAGACTGATAGGAAGGGGCGTGGCTACGGGACAATAGCCGAGTCTGGACTGCCAATGAGCGCGCCTGGTGGAGTTTGTGTGAAGCTTGAGATAAATGTCCGCTTTCATGTGCAACGGATCACAGCCTGGGGGAGGGAAAATGGAGAAAATATTTCAACCGATTAGATTTTTTAGTGGTTCACCCGACCCGTCTTTTGTACGGGATCAGCACGGCGTAAGCGGCATGACTTTGATGCACCGCCATTTTGAATCAGGATGGAATGTGACAAATTCAAATAGCCTATGTCACCTTCAGTACTCTTTTTAACAACCACAAAAATCAAAATCGGTCGAGGCTAGTGAAAAAAGGACAAAAACAGGTCTATCAGGCGGGATTACACATACAGACAGGAATTTTTCTAATGTGATTTTAGGGATCCTTGATACATAAGGAATAAGGATAACAAAATTTACTAGTCTAAACAATGTACAGACAAATCTAAACAAGAGATCTATCAAGAATTGGGGTTTTTAGACAAAATTATTTTTGCAGAAGTAATACAAGGGTTTATGATGATGACTCATCTATTGGACTCTGACATGTTAAGACCAAAAATAGGCAATGCCCAATTCTGGGACCCTAAATTTAAACTTGCGACGTGAACCTGTACCAAATTTCATCAAAATCGGACCAGGCAATCGTGAGTTATAGTGGAACAAATATCAAGCATAGACAAATCTACAGTTTTATTTATACAGATATCACGCGTACTGGGAGGGGCACGAACGTGAAGAGGTCGAAACACCGCCCGGCCTATATACCTTGATCATTGTTGTACAGCTCAGCATTGCACGTGATGAGTTTGGTGCCCAGTTTGACCCGTTGCCTAGCAACCAGACAAATCTACAGTTTTATTTATACAGATATCACGCGTACTGGGAGGGGCACGAACGTGAAGAGGTCGAAACACTGCCCGGCCTATATACCTTGATCATTGTTGTACAGCTCAGCATTGCACGTGATGAGTTTGGTGCCCAGTTTGACCCGTTGCCTAGCAACCAGAGCTTTCATTTCCTCATCCACCACTGCCCGGATTCGATACCATCCATCTGTCACCTCCAGATGAACCTCTTCCAGAAGAGAAGCACTTCTGTTCAGTTGAGTGGCCGTACCTCCTGAAACTAGAACGAGGATTTGATAGAAATTTACTTTATTATTAATTTAAGAGGTTTGATAGAGGGAACTGTAACTGCTAAGGTCTTCTCGTCCCGAAATCGAAGAGAGAGGGAAGACAGAATAGAAGAAAGTCAGCCGTTCTCAGAACGAACTTTATCTGTTAAGTATAAATCCGCGCTGGGCGGGAATCGAACCCGCGGCCTAGCGCTTACAAGGCAGAAGCGCTACCAACCAAGCTAACTAGACTTTTAATTATTTTAAGAGGTTTGATAGAGGGAACTGTAACTGCTAAGGTCTTCTCGTCCCGAAATCGAAGAGAGAGGGAAGACAGGATAGAAGAAAGTCAGCCGTTCTCAGAACGAACTTTATCTGTTAAGTATAAAATCCGCGCTGGGCGGGAATCGAACCCGCGGCCTAGCGCTTACAAGGCAGAAGCGCTACCAACCAAGCTAACTAGACTTTTAATTATACAAATATTGGGGGAGGTGGTAACATTCAGTGCCTCCTGTGATATATCTAGGATTTGTTTTCCTTTTTGGATACTCTCTTCAGAAACGGTTATTTTTAATTATTCACCTATTTCGGTAACCTTTGACCCTTTATAATAGCTTGCACCTTGTTTTTATTTTGTACAATTAAGTCGTACGGCTTTATTGCTGATCCACTGAAAAAAAGCCTGACGTCATACCTAAGCTTTTTTTCGAAGAAAAGAGTTTGCCTTAAGGCCTGTTCCCACTTGTCGTTCGGGAAAAAAATCGTGTCATGTGTAGTGGGAACTCTCTCAATCAAATTACATTGCCTACAGGATATTTTGTTCGGAAAAAAATCGGATAAAACTCACGACAAGCGGGAACGGGCTCTCATTATTTGAATACATACCTGTGTGTCTGGACACTCGACTCACGCAAAGCACCATTCTCTGTACCTAGATACGTCTTACGTAATAAAAAGGACAGAGAACAGGTTTTAGTTGCAATCACTCAAAGACTTTAAAGAATAGTTGACCTTTTTTAAACAAGAGATCTACCAAGAATTGGGGTTTTTAGACAAAATTATTTTTGCAGAAGTAATACAAGGGTTTATGATGATGACTCATCTATTGGACTCTGACACGTTAAGACCAAAAATAGGCAATGCCCAATTTTGGGACCCCAAATTTAAACTTGCGACGTGAACCTGTACCAAATTTCATCAAAATCGGACCAGGCAATCGTGAGTTATAGTGGAACAAATATCAAGCAGTAGTACAATCCTACCAAAAATGGATTATTTTAAAAATATTTAGACGAAAAAGTACAAAATTTAAAGAAATATCATGCAACCACTTACCATAGTCTTGAGCTTAGCAGTCAATTCTGCAAGCTGCTGACTTAAATGTTTACTGCGAGGATTTCTAGAATACATCGAATGTTCCGTGGAGTAACTGCTAGGTATACACAGATCTGTGCTGGTATCACTGCAACAAACATAACATTTTTGCCGCCCTTGACGAATTTGAACACCTTCTTCATGGTTCCGGTCAACGAATGCCGCTTACACACAACGAAACCTCGATGTTTTCTTGTCAGGTTCGTTATTTCATTTTATTTTTCAATTCACTACTGACATTTTTAAAATAAGTAACTAAATGAAATAATGATAAGAATTCCAAACCCACCCACCCTGAGGAACATGGTTTGTTCCCAGAATCCCGGATGGTTGGGTTTTTAGTGCCGTTCTTACGATTGTGAAAACAAGGGCCAAAAAAGATAATAAAATAAAAATAAAACAGGTTTTATCAACAGTTACGAGAACACGGTTTCATTCTAAAAAAAAATCACTTTTCACACCTTTTGTTAACACTCAAAAAAGACATACGAGTAGTAGATAGGTACCGAAAAAGGCAAATTTCCTACAGTTCGGTTCCCGGCGGGGTCGAAGTTTTTATTGGTGTTTTTTGCTTGCAGTTTGGGATGCACTCAGCCTCGTGAGGACAAATGAGTAGCTAATTTAATCGAGTTTATCGAGTATCGACCAGTGGCGGCATTACCAGTGTAAAAAGATTCCTGGAAGATGAAAATTGATTGCAAAGGAAGCACTTAGGAATGCTGTGATTTCCACTAAAAGTTGTAAAAAGGAGCTGCTTTAACACAAATAAATTCACGATGATTGATTTGATTACTTACAAATCAGAGGAGTTCTTGCTATCTGAGAGATCTTAACACTCAAAAAAGACATACGAGTAGTAGATAGGTACCGAAAAAGGCAAATTTCCTACATTTATTAGCTAAATTTCCACGGAGACTACAGATGAACACGGAAAAGTATGTAGTCTATGCAGCTAATAATTATCTACCTATAACTTTTGATTCCCGTTCGAATATAAAGCATCTGACCTATTTACTTACTCACTCAGAAATGAGTAAAAATAAGGTTGGGTGAAAGAGCTCTCAAGAGAGAATTCCGCTAACAAACCTCGAAAAATAAATAAAATAAAATGAATGTCTAATCATCCTACTTATACATATTACGCTTGAATCGTTCCCAAGAAGAACGGCCTATGTGAAAAATTTCGATTTTTTTCTTCAGAATCGAGTCCTATGTGACCTTCTCGTTTTAATGCACTTGTCAGTTTTGGGGGGAGAAAAATCGGAAGTCGTTTTTTTTTTTTACCAACTTCGTGAAGATTCGAGTAAAATTTCAGAAGAACAACGGCCTCTGGGTAAAGTTTTTGCCTCGGGGCAGGATGTTTTTGCATGCAAAGTAAGTGAGAGTTTCATGTAAAAGGGCCGGCCTATGTGTAAAAAAACATATTTCTGGGATAAATTTTACATTTCTGTATTAAAATGTCTCTCCTGAAATGTAACGAAAATAACATAGGCCGTGGCCTTCTTGGGAACGATTCCTTAATGTGGAAAGAAGTGAAAACTCCGAAAAGGGGGAAGGAAAAAGTAACGAAAATAACATAGGCTGTGGCCTTCTTGGGAACGATTCCTTAAAATGTGGAAAGAAGTGAAAACTCCGAAAAGGGGGAAGGAAAACCAGGAGATAAGAGACGAAAGGCGAGAAATGAAAGAATATCCAGGGATATAGATAGGGATAAATACGTAAGAAAATATGAGATCAGGTTACGAACGAAGGAAAGAGGAGTAAGAGAAGAGAAAATCAGACAAGGCCATGAAAAAATATGTAAATGAGAACCAATAAGAATTTACAATTTGTAAACAAAAAGAAAAAAAATAACAATAAAAATAGAGAATAGCAAATGAACAAATAAAAATAAAGAACAAACAATCCAGGATTTTTATCTAATATTCAAATTTCAACTGATCACGGCACGTAACTTAACAACCACTCTCCTACCTGAGCAATATCTTGTCAGGCAACTTAATTACAAACTTTTGTACACGGACAATGGGCCTCCATTCATAAAACTTGACACGAGACAAACATTACGATGTATTTTGTCTACAATACATCGCGAAAGAACTCGCGAATACCTTCAGAAATTTGTTATCAATGAAATTCAAAGAACGAACTTCGTATTTTTCTAGTATTTTAAACGTGCCTATTTCCCTAGAAAAAGTTACAAAACTCGAAAGCACGAAAAAAGATCACATTCTTATTTGAAAAGAAAGTAAAAATAAATAAAGGGTAATTTCAAAAATACTACGCGTCAACACAAGATAAAACCTTTCCTGTTTTGCTACAAAGACGGGGGAAAAAAAAAAAAAAACGGGAAAATCAATAAATCAGAGTTTGCTTAGACAACCGCGACACTTTTGTGCACCAAGGGTTAATCTAAGCTTCTCTTTAGACTTTTCTGTTCTTGGGTAGGCATGGATGTACGAGAATGTGCCTTGAAGTAATGCGAAAGCGGTACCGAGGTACAATCTTTAAAATTAAATCCTTATAGAATGTGTAAAGAATGAAAGATTAAAAAAATGGTTGATCGGCTGGTTAGGATTAGCTGTTCTTCTCTTTATTCTTAGTCTCACAGCCAGACATTTAAGGGCGCTATTTTTTCCCCAAGAACATCTGTTTAGCCCCAGGCGGGAATCGAACCCGCGACCTAGCACTTACAAGGCTCTCTAAACTAACTAGGCTGGTAATTTAGGGGAGTCCCATTACCTGAAGCCACTAGCTGTCACGTACTGCAGCCGAACTCAAATCAAACTCACGTATAATGGTCGGTCAAGTCGAACTGGAAATCCACAGCCTTGTCTGGAGTCATAGACAGCACTGATTCCGATAATCCCAACATGATACACTGGAACAAAAAGAGTAATTAACTGTTAATTAGATTATGAATTTTCGGGAAGAAATGAAATTTTAATTGTGTTAAGCATAAACGATTGACACAAATTTCGTTCCCTAAATTTTATGACTTGACTTGGACTCGAACCACCAACCTCCAGTTCCGAAGTCCATCGCGCTAACCACTACACCACTGAGGTTGGTCTGTCAAAAATATATAAAAAATGTTGAATAATTACCTCAACTGAAGTGAACAGTCCGGGCGGTTTCCCACTAGTGACTGCAGAGAAAGAAACTCTCTGGCTTTTCTTTTGTTTCGCCTTGTAGAATGCCCCTAGCTCAAAGTCCACCTGGTACTGGCCCTTCTTGCTCAACTCACAGCGTTCCTTGATCATCTTCCTCTGAATTTCCAACGCTACTAGTCGTTCAGCGAGAATTTTGGTTCGCAACGTTTCATCCAGAGCACCGGTTGTTTCAAGCGTTTGAGAATCATCCTTCTCCTGTGTGAAGCACAATTTTCTTCTTTTATTTGTTCTAGCTTCCATCGGTTTCGTTCTCTTGCCAAGTTTATTTTCCGTCAGGTTGAACTCACTTGCTAGGAATTCACTGATGTTATCACTGGATAGATTTGCAAATCTTGATGCTGTCTTGTCTGATAGATCAGGGGATGCTGTTTTGAGTCTTGACCTTGGTCTATTGGTACTCGTTGCTTGGTTTTCTTTGGGTTTCTCATGACTAGAGGCTCAACACCTTTTCTCTGATGTGACAAGTCTGGGCTGACTGGTCTAGTAGTGGTACTTTCTTTATGATTGGCACTTGCTATTGTAGGTCTGTTGGGCTTTGGAACTCTTACATCAATGGGAATTGTTACATCAATGACATGCTCCAAGGTACCGAGGGTTTCACAATCTTGTTCCATCGTTTTCTCATTTGTACTGAGTTTCTCAACAAACTCTCCAAGCATGTGGAACTGAGTGTTGGAAATGTCATTGTTGGGTTCAGCTTGATACAAATCATCACTAGTTTGACACATGGTTACATCATTGTATTTATTCTTACGATGGAACAAAATGTCTTGAGTCTGGGGCACCACGAAACTATCTTCAAATGCATCCCAAAGTTTTGCTTGTTTTTCCACAGTAATGGATGATTTCTGGGCTACATTTGACTCAATCTTCGGTTGAGGATTAAGTTCTTTTGAAACAGCAGACATAGGCGTAGTATTTTCTTTGATTTCGACGTTTACGGAAAACTCGTTAGCTTGAGTCATTTCATGTTTAATTTCAGATCTTTCATTCACACTGATAACCTCATTGTTTTTGTTTCCGAGACTCCTAGATATGGGTTCATTCATAGACTCGGAGTAACTATCGGACTTTTTACAACTTAATAAGGAATTAGACGGGGTTTCAGCATTTATTTTCAATTCTGCATCTAAAGAATCAAATATTTCTCTAGCTTTCTTGAGGGAATTTGGGTTGATCTGGATTTTTCTTCCACTGGCAGACTTGAAGCTCGTGAATTTTCCAAGATCATCGCGCAAAGTATCGTCACTACTGACGTCTTTGCTACAATTAGGTTGTTTTGTGATATTGCTGCATCTGAATTCCTCAGAGACTCTTGTATCATTTCCAATGTTGATTAATTCATTGCTAGCAACTTTTGTTTTGTTATTTTCAATTGTGACTCTCTTGCATTTATCTTCAGTATTGCACTCACTGATACCCTCTTCATTGATATTGACTTGTATTTGAATAAAACTGGTCTGTTTATCTTCCTGCCTGGATTCAGTATTTCCATCATGCTTCATTCTTTCGTGAGACATGATCTTAGTTAAGATTTGGGAAAAATCTTCCTTCTTACGAACAACATCTTGCTTTTCGTGGTGATCAAAACCTAGAAATGGTTGCACACAGTTTATAAATTCAGAATGAGACTGCATTTCTGTGTTTTCACTATGATGTTCTGTTTCGTTTATGTTAGGGATATTAGGCAATGACTTTGTTGAAGCATTAGGAACTTTCAAGCAGTCATTTGGGTGATCTTTTTCTAGTTTCTCAAAGATCGAGTCTATCTGATTTTGCTGTTTCGTTTTCGAACAAATGTGTAGACGTGTATTTTGGAATCAGGACTTTGGAGTGAGGATTGTACATTTTCAAAGTTAACTTCAAGAATACATTTATCCTATTTTTTGATCTGTTCTATCAGATCACAGCTACTTTTCTTTACCCTTGTTTATCAAGTTCAATAAAGCGGAAAGCATACTGTCAAAATGTTCCCAATGTCAAGTCACCAGACATTGCACTCTCAGCTTCTCTTCAACCAAGTAATGATCATGGAAGAAATGCAGTTCCCTATGTAATTTTTTAAAGAATACTGGTACAAGATGAGTTCCAATATTGAATCTCAGGTGTCTACCCTTATCAACGATATCTTGGTAAGTTTGAAATATTCTCCGGATAAAATATTCAAAAGCACCTAACTAAAAAAAAAAAGTAAATAAAAAAAACCCCTTTCCCCAACCCAAGACTTTAGGCCTAGGCACAATTTGCACCAAAGTAGGTGACAATATCAAGGTCTGAATTTCCAATCAGGCATCTAGCATTTACATCTTACAGTAAGAGAATTAAAAAAATAAATAAATAAATAAAACCCCTTTCCCCAACCCAAGACTTTAGGCATAGGCACAATTTGCACCAAAGTAGGTGACAATATCAAGGTCTGAATTTCCAATCAGGCATCTAGCATTTACATCTTACAGTAAGAGAAAAATAAAAAAATAAATTGTGATCCTGGATATGGATCAAATGATCACTTACCCTCCCGTGTGCAAGGCAAGTGCAGTGACCACTATGCCATGGGAGCTTATTAAATCTACAGTAATAAAGCAACCAAACCTGTTCTCTTTCAGAAGGTAGATTACATAGAAGAAGCATTCAGCTGTTACATCATCCACAAGCTCAACACTCAAAAGGATAGACTGAAATGTTCAATATCAGAGTTTTGCTCTGTTTTCCAAGGTATTCCACCAGAAAACCAAGAGTTAGGAATCAAACAGTTTCTAGTTCTGGCAGGAAACACCAACAGTCATTCAAGAAAAGGATTTCTGTTCAATGTTCTTGAGCAACTAGTAGCTGACAATGTTCTACCAGCTAGGTAAGCATAAATCTCACAACCTGTAGTATTTCCCCTCAGTATTGCACTCACTAATAGTTTCTTCATTGATATTGACTTGTATTTGAGTAAAACTGGTCTGTTTATCTTCCTGCCTGGATTCAGTATTTCCATCATGCTTCATACTTTCGTGAGACATGATCTCAGTTAAGATTTGGGAAAAATCTTCCTTCTTACGAACAACATCTTGCTTTTCGTGGTAATCAAAACCTAGAAATGGTTGCACACAGTTTATAAATTCAGAATGAGAGTGCATTTCTGTGTTTTCACTATGATGTTCTGTTTCGTTCATGTTAGGGATGTTAGACAACCTGTAAGTAGTATTTCCGCTAACCAGACTGGAATGGATGTTAACAATGTTTGATTCCACAGTCCCTTTGGCTTATGAAGAATATAAAAAGCTAATTTTATGTGTTGTTTTTAACACTCTAAGTAATAGTCAGACAGAAGATCCTCTTTATTTATACTTTTAAATTGAGTTGTTGCAGAATGAAAGATCTCGGTTTGTTAGTTTCTACTGTATTATGACAATGCAATGAACTTTCAAGGTGAGCAGTTTCACGAGTACATCGGTCATTTACATCAATTATTTCCTTGTTAGTTTCTTCGTAGCTGATCGAATGGTCCTTTTCTAGTTTCTCATAGATTGAATCTAGCTGTGTGTTGGTGAAATCCCTGTTCGGATTGCTTGGTTTGTTAGTTGTATTTCCGCTAACCAGACTGGAATGGATGTTAACAATGTTTGATTCAACAGTCCCTTTGGCTTATGAAGAATATAAAAAGCTAATTTTATGTGTTGTTTTTAACACTCTAAGTAATAGTCAGACAGAAGATCCTCTTTATTTATAATTTTAAATTGAGTTGCAGAATGAAAGATCTTTTCAACATACTGTTATTCAGTTGTTGGTCTCATTTTGCCTTGTGTGCATCCCTCCAAACAAATTTGTTTTGATTTTAATATTCAACTTGAAATTATGTTATATCATTTGTATTTTATTTCAGGCTTGTTTGTGACTTTTAAATTGAGTTGTTGCAGAATGAAAGATCTTTTCAACATACTGCTCTTCAGTTGTTGGTCTCATTTTGCCTTGTGTACATCCCTCCAAACAAATTTGTTTTGATTTTAATATTCAACTTGAAATTATGTTATATCATTTGTATTTTATTTCAGGCTTGTTTGTGAGTGCATCCTTTCTTCTGACAAGCTGCAGTATAAAAATGAAGACTTCTGGATCAAATCATTTCAGCTGGTCAGAAAAATTATTGGGGGTGTGGATTATAAAGGTGTACGGGAAATAATGAAGGTAAAAAAAGTGGAATTACTAGTATCTAATGTGTAAAGCTAGATTTTTAAAAATGATAATTTTATAATACATACAAGCCATATTTGCTTCTCAAACTTGAAACATGAGTACCTAGTGAATATCAGCATGACTTGGGAAAGTAAAATTGCTGATACAGTTTTTATATAAGCGTTTTGAAAATCCAAATGCAGTGTATGGGATTTTCAAATCCAGATACCTACTTGAATCCAGGTTCATTGGTTTCAATGTTTTTAGTATCTAATGTGTAAAGCTAGATTTTTAAAAATGATAATTTTATAATACATGCAAGCCATATTTGCTTCTAAAACTTGAAACATGAGTACCTAGTGAATATCAGCATGACTTGGCAAAGTAAAATTGATGATACAGTTTTTATTTAAGTGTTTCGAAAATCCAAATGCAGTGTATGGGATTTTCAAATCCAGATACCTACTTGAATCCAGATTCATTGGTTTCAATGTTTTTTATTTATTTATTTTTTATTTTTTAAACCTTTTTTCTGAGGTATCATCTTACTGACCAAAGTACATTATTAAATAATGAATAATAATAAATTTATTAAAGTTTTGAATTGAATTTCATATCCTAATTGACCCCCCCCTCTTTCAATTTTGACAGATTTGTTGTGAGAAAGCATGTGCAATGCCCCCTGTACTGACAGCCAATGTTGCACCTCAATTCAAAGCTTTGGAGAATGTCATCCAGTACATTTTTGATAGGAACGCTTGTCTTCTCCCTTCCTACTTTATTGTGAATGAGTTGCAGAAGGCTTATCCCGAACATCGGGCTAATTGGCCTCATTGGGTGAGAAATAAGTACCTATCTAGAATATAATATACCTTTTCTATCCCTTTACCACAGCAGTCTAAACAAGGTCTCATACATTTGATGGGTTAAAGATTAATACATGTACATATCAGTAACAATTCAAATTGTTGCAGAATCAGAAACAAAACAATCAGAACAACCATCAGTATCAAACAAACAACAAGAAGAAATAAGTACCCATCTAGAATATAATATACCTTTTCTATCCCTTTACCACAGCAGTCTAAACAAGGTCTCATACATTTGATGGGTTAAATATTAATACCTACATGTACATATCAGTAACAATTCAAATTGTTGCAGAATCAGAAACAAAACAATCAGAACAACCATCAGTATCAAACAAACAACAAGACCTATTTTTTTTTTTTTTTTAGGTAAAAACCAAACAACAAGACCTAATTACTTAGGTAAAAACCTATTTACACATATACTTTATTCACGGAAATCTCTGCAATGAAAAATAATTTTAATTGTGTTAGACATAAATGTTTGTCACAAATGTTCCCCACTCAATTCACTATGCTAATTTTTATGACTTGACTTGGACTTGAACCACAAACCTCCAGATCCAGAGTCCACCGCGCTAAAAAGATTATGAGAAAAGGAATCAATGCCCTATTTTTTACACGTTCGTTGTTATTATTATTGTTATTGTTTGCTGCTTTTCAAAAGGAAAGCAACACAATTTTCACGTTTTTTTTTATATAAGTAAAAAACATTCTTCTCCCTTTGTAGAAACTCTCCAATCTCCTCTCGGGTTGTGTGGCGAGTTTCCGTGCCACAGCTCAGATGGTCTCCATCATTGGTCTGTCTGAAATGCTCCCCGTGGTAGAACACTCGGGTTATGCCGAGACTCAAATCAACCCTTGGCGCCTGGACCCGGTTACTCTGAAGTTCTCACTCAAGGGGAATCTCCCCTATGATGCTTCTCTTCTCAAACCCCAGACCAAACTTCTACGTTATGTTCTCGAGCAGCCATACTCGCGGGACATGGTGTGCTCGCTGCTTGGACTGCAGAAAACTGTGAGTACCGTATCATTAGCCAATTCATACGCAAACAAAATAACCCACCTAGATAAAGTGTTAAGTGTAGGGACCAAGGGTCACAAATTCTCCACGAATCTACAGGTGGAAACATACTACTATTACGTCACGTGACCTCATGGGGGGAGTTAAGTGTAGGGACCAAGGGTCACAAATTCTCCACGAATCTACAGGTGGAAACATACTACTATTACGTCACGTGACCTCATGGGGGGTGTTAAGTGTAGGGACCAAGGGTCAAAAATTCTCCACGAATCTACAGGTGGAAACATACTACTATTACGTCACGTGACCTCATGGGGGGTCAGAAAGATGTAGTTCAAAGTTTTCCGATAATATTGTAGGTAATTTCGTTCATGATAGCCACACTGCCCTCACGTCACGTGACGTTATAGTAGTGTGTTTTACCTTAAGAATCAAGCATTAAGAATACATAGGTAGTACCTGCTTCCCTTTATTATTGACACTTCGTGAGCTCTTCCACCCAACCACTGATTTTAACAATGTTTACACATTTCCTCTCTGATTTTTCCCCCAGCAAAAAAACCGGTGTGTGGCTCTCGAGGAGCAACTCGTTGAACTTCTCATCGTGGCCATGGAACGATCCGAAGCCGAAGCCTGCTGCCCCCCCTCCTCCTCCCATGACGCCACCTCTCCTCCTTCCCACACCCTCTGGCTGTGGCTCCATCTGTCCTCCCAGCTCATCTACTTTGTCCTGTTTCAATTCGCCAAGTTCCCGAACATTGTGCAGTCCCTGTATGACAAGCTCAGTGTGCGCGACCTGAGGAAAGGCCGCGATCATTTGATGTGGGTAAGTGTGGCCGAGTGGTCAAGAGCACTGACGCTCAACCCGAAGGTATTCATTAGGTTTGTCTCAGATTGGAGTGTAGACGCGCAACTTTTAGTGGCGCGTAGTCCATATAAACCTGTATTATGTATAAAACCCATAAAATACACAAGACCTTTTTAGACTGCTGGGGTAAAGGGACTTTTTAGTCTCATTCGAGCAGGATAAACAAGGTACGTATATTCTATTCTATTCTTATTTCTCTCCCAGGTGCTACTTCTTCTCATTCGAGGAGAATAAATAAAGTATGTTCTATTCTTTCCCAGGTGCTACTTCAATTCATCTCCGGGTCAATACAGCGGAACCCCCTGAACAATTTCCTTCCCGTTCTCAAACTCTACGATCTCCTCTATTCGGAGAAGGAACCTCTGCGAGTACCCGATCATAATCAACCTCTGTGTACTCATCAGATGGCAATGACCTGCATATGGATTCATCTCATCAAGAAAGCCCAGACTGATAGGTAAGAAAGGAGTAAATAGAATGGTTATTACACCTGCCTCGGTGGTGTAGTGGTCAAGGCGCTCGCCTGGTAAACAGGAGGGCGTGGGTTCAATCCCAGCCGAGGTATGGAATTTTCTTGGATAGGCATGCATGTAAAAGAATGTGCCTTGAAGTAATGCGAAAGCCGTTCCAAGGTACATTTTTTTTAAATTCTTTTCTAAAAAAAGGTAATGTTATCGTATCTGTTACCTTAAGGCCTTTTCCCACTTGTCGTGAGTTTCATCCGAATTTCTTTCCCGAATGTCCTCTACTAGGCAATATAATTGAAATGAGAGAGTGCTCACTACACTTGACACGATTTTTTTTTCCGAACGACATAAAACATTCTTTGTAGGCAATGTAATTTAAATGAGAGTCCTGACACTACACACGACACGATTTTTTCCGAACGACACAAAATGTCCTTGTAGGCAATGTAATTCAAATGAGAGGGTTCGCACGACACTCAAATGTAAGTTGTTGTCCTCCTTCTACTCATTAATTGAAGATATATTCAGAAATTCATCACTGCAAGTAAAAGTATGAAATCAAGTGTAGAGGTAGAGTAACCATGTTTTTCAAAGTCAGCCTCTTAATCAGAAACTCCCACATGGAAAAAAAAAATGCTAAAGTTGGTAGTGCACAAAATTGGCTGTGCAAAAGAAATGGCCAACAGAAGGCTACAGAAGCAATTCAATCATATATGATCATTTGATGTGGGTGAGTGTGGCCGAGTGGTCAAGAGCACTGACGCTCAACCCGAAGGTATTCATTAGGTTTGTCTCAGATTGGAAGTGTAGACGCGCAACTTTTAGTGGCGCGTAGTCCATATGGTAATGGTAATGGTAATAATATTACTTTTATTGAACAATATATTAACAAAATGAGATTCATAACAATTGGAAAAGCAAAACGACAAATGTGAAATTATGAAATATACAAAGTAATAAACCTGTATTATGTATAAAACCCATAAAATACACAAGACCTTTTTAGACTGCTGGGGTAAAGGGACTTTTTAGTCTCATTCGAGCAGGATAAACAAGGTACGTATATTCTATTCTATTCTTATTTCTCTCCCAGGTGCTACTTCTTCTCATTCGAGGAGAATAAATAAAGTATGTTCTATTCTTTCCCAGGTGCTACAAGTGTGGCCGAGTGGTCAAGAGCACTGACGCTCAACCCGAAGGTATTCATTAGGTTTGTCTCAGATTGGAGTGTAGACGCGCAACTTTTAGTGGCGCGTAGTCCATATAAACCTGTATTATGTATAAAACCCATAAAATACACAAGACCTTTTTAGACTGCTGGGGTAAAGGGACTTTTTAGTCTCATTCGAGCAGGATAAACAAGGTACGTATATTCTATTCTATTCTTATTTGAGTGTGGCCGAGTGGTCAAGAGCACTGACGCTCAACCCGAAGGTGCTGGGTTCGAATTTCGGCCAGGGCGGATATGAAAGAATGTGCCTTGAAGTAATGCGAAAGCGCTACCGAGGTGCATTTTTTTTTAAGTGATCATTTGATGTGGGTAAGTGTTGATGAAAGTAAAGTATTCATTAGGTTTGTCTGTCTCAGATTGGAAGTGTAGACGCGCAACTTTTATCGGCGCGTAGTCCGATATAAACCCGTATTATGTATAAAACCCATAAAATACACGAGACCTTTTTAGACTGCTGGGGTAAAGGGACTTTTTAGTCTCATTCGAGCAGGATAAACAAGGTACATATATTCTATCCCTTTCTTATTTCTCTCCCAGGTGCTACTTCTTCTCATTCGAGGAGAATAAATAAAGTATGTTCTATTCTTTCCCAGGTGCTACTTCAATTCATCTCCGGGTCAATACAGCGGAATCCCCTGAACAATTTCCTTCCCGTTCTCAAACTCTACGATCTCCTCTATTCGGAAAAGGAACCTCTGCGAGTACCCGATCATAATCAACCTCTGTGTACTCATCAGATGGCAATGACCTGCATATGGATTCATCTCATCAAGACCCCCTGAACAATTTCCTTCCCGTTCTCAAACTCTACGATCTCCTCTATTCGGAGAAGGAACCTCTGCGAGTACCCGATCATAATCAACCTCTGTGTACTCATCAGATGGCAATGACCTGCATATGGATTCATCTCATCAAGAAAGCCCAGACTGATAGGTAAGAAAGGAGTAAATAGAATGGTTATTACACCTCTATCTTGGCACTGTATCCATTTGGATACATTCAAATTGCGACGCTTTTCACACTTCAATGGCGTCTGTAGACGAACCACGTCAGTATTTTTGGATGTAACAAAAAGGAACCTCTAGTGGACTTTCTGACGAACAATTCTGTATAAAATTGAACCTCGTGATGTTCACACAAATTACTTCAGACTCACACGAAGAATTGATCTCCGCCAAGATGAAAAAAAAAATCTCTGCCAAGTTTAGGGTAGTGAAAAAGAAAGCTCCTTATTGTACAATATGTACATATTTAATCTAACCCTATAATAACACTTGGTCACTGCTCAAATTGTGAAAGCTCCTTTTTGCGTTTAACCTAACCCTATAATGACATTGGTCACTGCTCATTTGTGACAGCTCTTTATTGAGAATTTGACCACAATAATAGTAGTAGCCTACTGCTGGAGTAAAGGGACTTTTCAGTCCTATGCGAGCAGTATAAATAAGCACTATTATTATTATTATTATTATTATTACACCTCTATCTTGGCACTGTATCCATTTGGATACATTCAAATTGCGACGCTTTTCACACTTCAATGGCGTCTGTAGACGAACCACGTCAGTATTTTTGGATGTAACAAAAAGGAACCTCTAGTGGACTTTCTGACGAACAATTCTGTATAAAATTGAACCTCGTGATGTTCACACAAATTACTCCAGACTCACACGAAGAATTGATCTCTGCCAAGATGAAAACTCTGCCAAGTTTAGGGTAGTGAAAAAGAAAGCTCCTTATTGTACAATATAATATGTACGTACATATTTAACCTAACCCTATAATAACACTGGGTCACTGCTCAAATTGTGAAAGCTCCTTTTTGCGTTTAACCTAACCCTATAATGACATTGGTCACTGCTCATTTGTGACAGCTCTTTCACACAAATTACTCCAGACTCACACGAAGAATTGATCTCTGCCAAGATGAAAACTCTGCCAAGTTTAGGTTAGTGAAAAAGAAAGCTCCTTATTGTACAATATGTACATATATTTAACCTAACCCTATAATAACACTGGGTCACTGCTCAAATTGTGAAAGCTCCTTTTTGCGTTTACCCTAACCCTATAATGACATTTGTCACTGCTCATTTGTGACAGCTCTTTTTGTATCAATTTTCCATTGACTTGACTTCTGAACAAGCACGAATAGGATAGCCGTATTTTTCTTTCGGAATTTCCCCTCTTTTGAAGTTTGACAGTAGGGCTGTCTGGAAGGGACTGACATGAAACGTCGACCCTTCACTTCACTCTTCACAGGAAAAGGGTGGGAAGAAGAACTGCGTTGGCTGCCACTGGACAGCTCTTTTTGTATCAATTTTCCATTGACTTGACTTCTGAACAAGCACTAATAGGATAGCCGTATTTTTCTTTCGGAATTTCCCCTCTTTTGAAGTTTGACAGTGCCTGGAAGGGACTGACATGAAACGTCGACCCTTCACTTCACTCTTCACAGGGAAAGGGTGGGAAGAAGAACTGCGTTGGCTGCCACTGGACGCTGTGTATTTTCAATGGTTATTTGAAACAGGGGCCCCTGAGAGAAATTTTGCTATTTGTTTGATGAAAAAATTCCAAGAATTAAAGAGTCTGTCTCTCATTTAAGGGAGGTGTTTTCATAAATGGGGGCCTGTGGGCAAACAAACACCATAGGTTCCATGGAATATGCTTTGACAGGATCTGACTCACTGAGTAGTTCACTGAAAAGAGTAGTTCTATTTCTAACTCACTCATTCTTCAACACATTTCTCTGTTCCCCAGTCAAACTCAAATCCCTGCCACTGGACGCTATGTATTTTCAATGGTTATTTGAAACAGGGGCCCCTGAGTGAAATTTTGCTATTTGTTTGATGAAAAAATTCCAAGAATTAAAGAGTCTTTCATTCATTTAAGGAAAGTGTTTTTCATAAATGGGGGCCTGTGGGCAAACAAACACCATAGGTTCCATGGAATATGCTTTGACAGGATCTGACCCATTGACTGAGTAGTTCACTGAAAAGAGTAGTTCTATTTCCAACTCACTCATTCTTCAACACATTTCTCTGTTCCCCAGTCAAACTCAAATCCCAGGCAGCACTGAGTAGTTCACCTAAAAGATTAGTTCTTTTTGAAACTCACTCATTCTTTAACACATTTCTCTGTTCCCCAGTCAAACTCAAATCCCAGGGGGCAATGTAACACTCAGTAGTCTACAGCGATCCATCCCGAACACACTTTGACTGAGTAGTTCACTGAAAAGAGTAGTTCTATTTCTAACTCACTCATTCTTCAACACATTTCTCTGTTCCCCAGTCAAACTCAAATCCCAGGGGGCAATGTAACACTCAGTAGTCTACAGCGATCCATCCCGAACACACTCAAGCTGCATCACGAATTCCTACAACAACTGGCACCCCCGGGGATCAACAGTCAACCCGCGACCCTCGGCATGGAAGCCGACTACAGAACCGCGCTCCTGTGCAACGCCTATTCGACCAATCAGGACTATTTCTCCCGACCTATGGCGGCCCTTGTGGAAACTATTCTAGGTAGATTTTTTTTTTTAAGAGGTTTCATAGAGGGAACTGTATGTATGTTATCCCTAGAGCCTACATCCAAATTTTCAGCCATTGGTCCATTTTTACTTTCCATTACCCTTACGTATAGGGAACCTATACAAGTTCATGAGAAAGTATTGCAATCGGTCCATTTTTTTTTTTTTTTTTTTTTTTTTTTTTGTGTTCAAGTTTTTGGGGTTCCTATTTCTCTTTCCCCCTTTCCTTTTTTTTTTTTTTTTTTTTACTGTGCTCAAGTATTTGGGTATCCTAATTCCTATTTCCCTCTTCCAGGCGGTCAGAAGTCTCATCAGCAAGGAGCAGGGGGAGGGCAAGCAGGGGGCCCCGGGGGCTGGTCGAACCCCGCCCTGGCCCATGGCCCCACTGTGCCCCTCTCCATGCATATCCTGGACGCCCTAACCGTTCACGCCAAGATGAGTTTGATCCATTCCATAGTGACTCATGTAATCAAGCTGGCTCAACAACAGCTCAAAGCTAACGTGTCCCTGGCTCCGGCCTTGGTAGAAACGTACAGTAGACTCCTCGTGTATACGGAGATTGAATCCCTGGGTAAGTAGATCTCATAGAATAAGATCCATTCCATAGTGACTCATGTAATCAAGCTGGCTCAACAACAGCTCATAGCTAACGTGTCCCTGGCTCCGGCCTTGGTAGAAACGTACAGTAGACTCCTCGTGTATACAGAGTTTGAATCTCTTGGTAAGTTGAATTTTTGACAAGTCCAAGGCTACGGAGATTGAATCCCTGGGTAAGTAGATATCATAGAATAAGATCCATTCCATAGTGACTCATGTAATCAAGCTGGCTCAACAACAGCTCATAGCTAACGTGTCCCTGACTCCGGCCTTGGTAGAAACGTACAGTAGACTCCTCGTGTATACAGAGTTTGAATCTCTTGGTAAGTTGAATTTTTGACAAGTCCAAGGCAACCATTTTTCTGTATTTGTTCAAATGGGCACAGTAATGTTTGATGCTTTGTCAAAGAACATTCAAAGTATTTTGAAGTTGGCTTGTTTGAAGCCCATAATTTGTTAACCGTCATTCTTAGAAAGCTAACGTGTCCCTGACTCCGGCCTTGGTAGAAACGTACAGTAGACTCCTCGTGTATACGGAGTTTGAATCTCTTGGTAAGTTGAATTTTTGACAAGTCCAAGGCTACCATTTTTCTGTATTTGTTCAAATGGGCACAATAATGTTTGATGCTTTTTCAAAGAACATTCAAAGTATTTTGAAGTTGGCTTGTTTGAAGCCCATAATTTGTTAACCGTCATTCTTAGAGACTTTACATGTACACCAATCGATTTATCACAAAAAGTTACATAGAAAAGACTCCTTTGTAATCTTAAATACTCCAATGGGAACTCTTGTTTTCCAAAAATCATGTTGAAATGTTGGGAGATATCACAGAGATCAGGAACAGAGAACCTTCCAACCTGAAAGCAGAAGAGAGAATGAGCTCTGTCAAAAACCTAGGTATGAAGAAACCTCCCCTTGACCCCCTACTACCAAAAGTAAAAGTAGGGGTTCAGGGGAAATGTAGGGGGTTGAGAGAAGGTTTCTCCTACATTTTGACCACGCGTTTGGAAATTTCTGTGTAGTTATTTGTTATTTTGTTTAGATACCTTGAATATACATTGTCTTCTTTTAAGTTATTCACAATTACATAGTTCGCGGTATCCCGCGATTTGTTCGCGGTATCCCGATTTGTTCGCGGGTGTCGGTGTTCGCGGTATCCGCGGTTGGTTCGAAATATCCGCGATTTATTCGCAATATCCGCGATTTATTTCGATATATCCACGATTTGTTCGGATCCGCGTTTATTCGCGATATCCCGCGGTTTCCGCGGTATCCGGGGGTTGTTCGAGGTATCCGCGGTGTGTTCGCGGATTCCACGGTTTGTTCGCGGTATCCGGGGTTGTGTTCGCGGTATCGCGGTGTAATCGCGGTGGTCGCGGTATCGCGATCGCACTGTATTCAGGCGGTGTTCGCGTATCCGCGTGTTCGTCGCGGTTTTCGCGGTATCCGCGGGGTATTCGCGGTATCCGCGGTGTATTCGCGGTGTTCGCGGTATCCGCGGTGTTCGCGGTATCCGCGGTGTATTCGCGGTGTTCGCGGTATCCGCGGTGTTCGCGGTATTCGCGGTGTTCGCGGTGTATTCGCGGTATTCGCGGTGTTCGGGGTATCCGCGGTGTATTAGCGGTATCCGCGGTGTTCGCGGTATCCGCGGTGTATTCGCGGTATCCGCGGTGTATTCGCGGTGTTCGCGGTAACCGCGGTGTTCGCGGTATCCGCGGTGTTCGCGGTATCCGCGGTGTATTCGCGGTATCCGCGGTTTGTTCGCGGTATCTACGGTTTGTTCGCGGTATCCGCGCGTTGTTCGCAATTTATTCGCGATATCCACGGTTTGTTCACGTTCCCCTAAATTGGAAGTTTTTTTATTTTTAATATATGTGCTAGATTTTAATTGTGTTCTCTTGAAGTAAGTATCCAATTGTTCAAATTTTCATTTGTATTATTCGTACCATTTCCAGGTATCAAGGGCTTCATCTCGCAACTTTTGCCGACCGTGTTCAAATCGCACGCCTGGGTTGTTCGCAATTTATTCGCGATATCCACGGTTTGTTCACGTTCCCCTAAATTGGAAGTTTTTTTATTTTTTGAATATGGGTGCTAGATTTTAATTGTGTTCTCTTGAAGTAAGTATCCAATTTTCATGTGTGAATTTTCATTTGTATTATTCGTACCATTTCCAGGTATCAAGGGCTTCATCTCGCAACTTTTGCCGACCGTGTTCAAATCGCACGCCTGGGGCATTCTGTTCACACTTCTGGAAATGTTCAGCTACCGAATGCATCACATACAGCCGCACTATCGTGTACAACTCCTATCTCATCTGCACAGCTTGGCTGCTGTGCCTCAGACGAACAAAACGCAACTCCATCTGTGCGTCGAGTCAACGGCCCTTCGACTTATTACAGGTAATGTTATCGTGCCCAACTCTGTGGCCGAGTGGTTAAGGGCACTGACTCTCAACCTGGAGGTGCTGGGTTCGAATCCCGGCCTGGGCGGAAATTTTCTGACCGAACTTTTCCGTTCTTGGATAGTCATGAATGTTGTTGTTTTCAAATGCTCGGAGTTGACTATTAGGTCATTTTCCCTCGTGCATCCCAATACTTTGCTACCAAGTTGTCGTTGTTTCCTCTGTGACCGAGTGGTTAAGGGCACTGACTCTCAACCTGGAGGTACTGGGTTCGAATCCCGGCCTGGGCGGAAATTTTCTCACCGAACTTTTCCGTTCTTGGATAGGCATGAATGTAAAAGAATGTGCCTTGAAGTAATGCGAAAGCCGTTCCAAGGTACATTTTTTTTTAAATCATTTTCTTTAAAAAAAGGTAATGTTATCGTATCTGTTACCTTAAGGCCCTTTCCCACTTGTCGTGAGTTTCATCCGAATTTCTTTCCCGAATGTCCTCTACTAGGCAATATAATTGAAATGAGAGAGTGCTCACACTACACTTGACACGATTTTTTTCCCGAACGACATAAAACATTCTTTATAGGCAATGTAATTTAAATGAGAGTCCTAACACTACACACGACACGATTTTTTCCGAACGACACAAAATGTCCTTGTAGGCAATGTAATTCAAATGAGAGGGTTCGCACGACACTCATGATGCTTGAGCAATCGCCCCTTTTGGATGGCCAGAAAAATTGTCTGAACCAACTACTGAAGCGAGCGAGGATCACCAGAAACGTGATGTAGGGCGGCTTCAATCTTTTTGATAAAAGAGATCGAGCAATTGCCCCTTTTGGATGGCCGGAAAAATTGTCTGAACCAACTACTGAAGCGAGCGAGGATCACCAGAAACGTGATGTAGGGCGGCTTCAATCTTTTTGATAAAAGAGATTGACTTAGCCGCCTACGGACCCAGACTTTCCACCGAGAATGCAAGGAATTTGAAGTTATTTTTTACTTTCCTTATCCTAAAACCTTTAGGAAGGAAAGTACCTAATGTATTTGGTCAAAATATTCGATGGTCAGTTTTTATATGAATATATTTTCAATGTTTCTTTTGGTTTGTATTCAGGTTTAGGCAGTTCAGAAGTGCAGCCTCAGCTCTCCCGATTCATATCTGAGCCGAAGACTCTCGTGTCGTCTGAATCGGAAGAATTGAACCGTGCCCTTGTACTCACCCTGGCTAGATCCATGCATATCATAGGTAAGTTATAGGTACTTTTGTAGATTTTACTCTTCCACTTTATCTCTCCATCTCATTTTCGGCCTACCCCTTCTCCTTTACCCCCTATATCTTGATTCTTCACTCTCTTTCCTACATATCCATCGTCTCTTCTCTCATCCTCTTTAAATCACTTCAATCTGCTCTCCTGGATTTTCTGTCCTAGTGGTCTCACTTTCACAGTTCCCTCTAATACGCTCATTCCTGATTCTATCAAGCCAATTTGATTACCAACGTTCAGTAATGGACATGGTACTAGAAGAAGAGAAGAAAATTTAATTGTAATCTATGTAAGTTATGTTTAGTTTATGCTATATTATTGATAGTTTTATTTTCCAGAAAAAAAAAGTTTTCTCGGCAGAGACGAGGTTTTTTTTTCGGCTTTGTGATTGGAATACGATTTGCACTCAGCCTCGTAAGGACTATAACGACTCCAATCTTAATTCTCCAGGTATTCTAGACCAATCCGGTTCGTCCTGATTCTATCCCTCCTTGTTGCTCCACACATCCACCTCAACATTCTCATCTCTGCAACTTCTATTTTTTTTTCTCTTCTATATTGTGTGTTATATAAAAAGAAGAAGAAGAAGAAAAAGAAGAAGAATTGAATTGAATTGAAAATTATTCCATTTATTTTTTATAAATTTATGTACATAAAATAAACACCTCCTAAGATAAAGATCTCTTCTATATTGTGTGTTATATAAAAAGAAGAAGAAGAAGAAGAAGAAGAAGAAGAAGAAGAAGAAAAAAAAAAGATGTTTCCCATCCTACACTCTAATCGTACCGTTCTCTTTCCCCCAGGCACGGGTAACGACCCCATCAGCGGGTCCTGGTGCAAGGACATCCTGATGACCATCATGCAGAACACGCCCCACTCCTGGGCCAACCACACGCTCGAATCCTTCCCTCCTGTCCTCAACGAGTTCTTCCAGCAGAACACCGTCCCCAAGGAGAACAAACTGCAGCTGAAGAAGGCCGTCGAAGAAGAATACCGCAATTGGTCCTCAATGACCAACGAGAATGACATCATCGCTCACTTTTCCGCCGCGAACACCCCGCCTCTCTTCCTCTGTCTCCTGTGGCAGATGGTTCTCGAGACGGACCGAATCAACCCGATCGTGTACAAGATCCTCGAGAAGATCGGCGCCCGAGCTCTGTCGGCACATCTGCGCAAGTTCTGTGACTATTTAGTGTTTAAATTTGCCAACTCGGAAGAAGGTAAGAGTAGGTATCTCGTTTCTCATTGGTGGAACGGTTTCTTCGTCTCTCTCTTTGTTGTCTTTCTTTCACTGTCCCGATGAAGAATCTTCCCTTGGGCCAGCCATTCACTATCAGATAGACCTGGCAGGTACACCTGATGTGTTCCTGATACCTGATGAGCACACACACTATCCGGTAGACCTGACACTGGCAGGTACACCCGATCAGTTCCTGACACCTGATGAGCACACACTGACTCTATCAGGTAGACCTGACACCTGATCAGGTCTACTTGATAGTGAGTGGCTGGCCTTAGGGAATATACAGACGAGGCATACTATGCTAGGTTAAAGATGAGTATGATATGCGAGGAAAAACAAAAGCTCGTAGTGTGCAGATTGGAGAATATTTCATCCGAGACTTTGGGGAAAACTATTTCGTTTTGTATGGTTTGATTTTTGATTGTACCACCTACCCGAAAGTGGACTCTGCTTTAATCTAGAACAGTATGCCTCGGTCTGTATTATTATTATTATTATTATTATTATTATTATTATTATTATTATTATTATTATTATATTACACTTTATTAGGATTTTACAATATTTTTACAATACAATATTTACAAACAGGTACACAAAACAAAATAACAAAATAATAAGAAATTAACAAAAGAAAACGAAAATTGAATAAAGAAAGAAAAAAAAATTGAAAAATCCTAACTCAGGGGCGGGATTAATGCCTAGGGCATTCTCTTCCATCCAACCCCTAGTCATTCGGCACTTCTAGTCTGTACGTCCCGTTACTTCCCATGTCACTGAGATAGGAATGGTCTTACGGTGGCGGAAGGATTGACTGGGGTATAAAGCCACGTGGACGCCTAGAAGCAATATCTGGGCTCCTTCCATATCTAAACCAACCTCATTAGCTCAAGTGTTGGCTTGAAGGACTTTGGCTCCGGAGGTTGGTGGTTCGAATCCAAGTCGTCACAAAATTTGGCACAGGTACCTCGTGTATGTGTTAATGGGGGAACGAAAATTTGTGACGAGCATTCATGCCCTTATATAAGAAAAAAAAAAAAATCATCAATAACTTATGACCCAAACGGCCGATTTTAAAATCCAATATTGACGATCTAGCAAAAGGCCGAAAATAAATTGGTCACTAAAATGGTTGGTTGGTGAAAGCGATTGGTACAATTTGTGCCGGAATAGAATAGAATAGAATAGAATAGAATATACCTTGTTTATCCTGCTCGAATGAGACTAAAAAGTCCCTTTACCCCAGCAGTCTAAACAAGGTCTCGTTTATTTTATGGGTTTCATATTGTACAATGCTTAGTTATTACTATAGACCTTGCTTAATTTAAAAAAAAAAAAATGACAATAACAATAATGATGATAATGATAATGATAATGATAATGAGAAGAGGAAAAGAGGAATAGATTAAAATAAAGAAATAGAGTTGAGTAAATTATGATGATCTTAGTGATGGAGGTGTGATGGATACTAAAGTGAAATTTGGTCCAGTTGGAAGGTTGGTACCTCAAATGTCGCGAAATTCGGAAGTTTTTCAAATTAATAAAACTGCTAACTGACAAACCCCTCTTCGAATATGTACTGACTGATAATAAACTAATAAAATTAATAAAAATAGGTAGTTTTCATATAAGTATCTAATTTAGACAAGAAGTTCAAGATCTAAAAAGAAGATCTAAAAATTGATTACCTAGGGTACCTATCCAAACAGTGAATTTAAAATATTCCATGACTAATTCCTACTAGAATTTTTCCAGGTACTTAGCATTCGCGTGAGTATACTGATCGCATGAAAGTTGCATCTTTTGAGCTTGCTCGCATGATATTCATCTACATACATGATAGTATAGTTGTATTAGCCACAATAACCATTTAGACAAGAAGTTCAAGATCTAAAAAAAAAGAAGATCTAAAAATTGATTACCTAGGGTAGCTATCCAAACAGTGAATTTAAAATATTCCATGACTAATTCCTACTAGAATTTTTCCAGGTACTTAGCATTCGCGTGAGTATACTGATCGCATGAAAGTTGCATCTTTTGAGCTTGCTCGCATGATATTCATCTACATACATGATAGTATAGTTGTATTAGCCACAATAATCATTGTAATCCATGTTAATCTGGTGAAAACATTTGAAAACGCTTTGGGGAGCACGAGAAATGTTGCCAAAATTCAGATATTTTTTTCTCTCTTTGATATTTTTTTGTGCCTCATAAAAAGATCACCTGTTCTTGAAGACCTTTAAGTTACTAAGCATTACCATTTTCAATAGTTTTCAAAGAAGATCTAAAAATTGATTACCTAGGGTACCTATCCAAACAGTGAATTTAAAATATTCCATGACTAAATCCTACTAGAATTTTTCCAGGTACTTAGCATTCGCGTGAGTATACTGATCGCATGAAAGTTGCATCTTTTGAGCTTGCTCGCATGATATTCATCTACATACATGATAGTATAGTTGTATTAGCCACAATAATCATTGTAATCCATGTTAATCTGGTGAAAACATTTGAAAACGCTTTGGGGAGCACGAGAAATGTTGCCAAAATTCAGATATTTTTTTCTCTCTTTGATATTTTTTTGTGCCTCATAAAAAGATCACCTGTTCTTGAAGACCTTTAAGTTACTAAGCATTACCATTTTCAATAGTTTTCTCTTTAGAATTTAGATCTCAGATAGTATTCGATGTTGTATTTTGTTTAGTTTATAAGGATTTTATTTCTCGCCTTCATACTTATTTCGATTCATATTTATTTCCAAGGTATAAACACACACATGACGTTACCTTCTTGTTTAATAGAAGCTTGCTTGTGTTCGATGCTATGTGGTAAATGGAATGTACGATTATAATGTCTCACTATGTAGGCACAATACGACCCTGTCATATCTAACAAATCTGTCCTGTGCACTTCCTCTAGCAAAGCCACGACATCGATTCTCGCATCATTCAATATGATTTGTATATCGCTACACGATCCACTTGAGGTTTCAATACAAAGCATAAGCCCGGTTAAATCAAACGTGATACTGGTTCGAAGAAAATCGAACCTGGGAACTTTTTGGTCGCATTTATTGATTGTGATCATGCTTTTGACAGGGTAGGGTGGTGTGGTACAAGGATGCGTTGTTGGACCATTCCACAGAGCATCTGGTGGAAATTGGAATTCTTTGAAATGATTGACGCATTGTTCAGGCAATGCCGATTGGATGAGGTTCTGCTCTTGAGAGACAAATGTGACTGCGCCAGTGAGGTTTGGGGAGGTTTCGAATATTGCAAGTCTTTTCTCCATAGGGGAAGGTTTGTGTGGTGGAAACGTGACCGGGTAGTTCCTCAGAGTGTGGTAACTTTGTTCCAGGTCTGTCTTGATATTCTCGTAATCCTCAATGCTAATTGTCATGTTTCCAATCGTACCTTAGATTCCTTAGTATCCTTTGAGGAATCGAACCCGCGAGCTAGCGCTTACAAGGCAGACACGCTACCAACCAAGCCAACCAGGCTGGCATTAATTAATTTAATTTTACTTTTAATTTCAGGTTCATTTGTACAGTAAATAATAAACTATTCTTCTGAATTTCAGGTTCATTAGAATCAATAGGGGAAAATGAAAACAGATTGCTTTTAGCGTTGTAAAAAAAAAAAAAAAAAAAAAAAGATCCTTTGATTCCAACACTATTGAAGCAGCAGATTCGTTTTGTTGATGTCCAATTTTCCTTTGACTTTGTTCGTTCTTTTCTCAACGTCTTTTGTTTGCAATGTCTTTTATCCTGTTGATTTTCGACCGTCTTTTCTACTCCTTACGTTAGGTCACTCAGAACATCAAATTCCTTGTGGTGGTATTATTTATCTGTTGATTTTCGACCGTCTTTTCTACTCCTTACGTTAGGTCACTCAGAACATCAAATTCCTTGTGGTGGTATTGTTCACCTATCCTTTCCACTTCTTTTGTTGCTTTTCAATATTTGTGTCTCCAATATTTTCTTTTATGTGCAAATCTCTTCTCGTGTTAAATCTCCAGCTATTCTCTCTAGATATAACCACGGTCCTTTATCCTGAGTATTTCCCTGTTTTGGTTGATATGTGTACGTGTTTAGTGTGAGTTGCCTTTGGAAAAGGAACTATTGGCAAGTGTTTGTGTGGTGTTCGTCCAAAATAAAGCGTTATTGTTCACCTATCCTTTCCACTTCTTTTGTTGCTTTTCAATATTTGTGTCTCCAATATTTTATGTGCAAATCTCTTCTCGTGTTAAATCTTCAGCTATTCTCTCTATATATAACCACGGTCCTTTATTTTGAGTATTTCCCTGTGTTCGTTGATATGTGTACGTGTTTAGTGTGAGTTGCCTTTGGAAAAGGAACTATTGGCAAGTGTTTGTGTGGTGTTCGTCCAAAATAAAGCGGTATTATTTACCTATCCTTTCCACTTCTTTTGTTGCTTTTCAATATTTGTGTCTCCAATATTTTCTTTTATGTGCAAATCTCTTCTCGTGTTAAATCTTCAGCTATTCTCTCTAGATATAACCACGGTCCTTTATTTTGAGTATTTCCCTGTGTTCGTTGATATGTGTACGTGTTTAGTGTGAGTTGCCTTGGGAAAAGGAACTATTGGCAAGTGTTTGTGTGGTGTTCGTCCAAAATAAAGCGATAGGGATTTGAATTTGATTACGAAGAATTTTGACGAAAAGTTCTTCTCTGATGGTGATTGAATGAGTTTTATGTTCTTGGCTTCTTTGTTTATGTTTTTAATTTGGAACATTTTTTATTGATATTGGCTGGTATCTTTTGGTCAAAATTCTGTGTAATATTTTTTGGTGTTTTTCTGTTTTTTCTTTTTTTTTCTTTTTAAATTCGAAAGATTATTTCACCCCTATTTATTATTATTATTATTATTATTATTATTTTTAATTACCTATGTTATTATTATTATTATTATTTTTTGCATGTTTTTAGTTTTTAATAATGAAACCTCTGATTTTAGTTATAATCAAGCTTTTATTGTTATTTTTCCCTTCAATTTCGTTTTAAGTTTTAACCCATCTCAGCCTCAAATTCCACATTAACCCGTTCTCCTTGTTTCGTCCCAGGTCAACGCGTGAACAAGTGTGTGGACGCCATCAACAGTATGATCTGGAAGTACAACATCGTCACTATCGATAGACTGGTGCTTTGTCTCGTTTTGCGCACACAGGAGGGGTCTGAAGCTCAGGTGAGAGAGAAACAATCAATACTATTTTATTGACGAGCTGCCCAAAGTTTGGGTCACCAAAATGATACAGCATACCACTTAGACAGAATTGTTACATTAAAATGAGATTAAAGTGATTAATTAAAATTAAAAAAAAACAATCCCGTAGGACCCGTAGCTTCTAGGTCTAATTCTCCTCCTCCTCCTCCTCCAATGTGCACTCCTCCGCGAATCCTCGAAGTTGAGATGGATGAAAACAATTTTGTAAAGAAAGCTTAAGTTTTTTTCTTCTCCGGTATCAATATTTTACACCCAACCCCATTTAAATAGGAAAAGTGGAACTAATGAGACTACCAGTGCCTCCAGAACAAGTGGGTAATGCCCTCCTGGATGTAATCATGCGAGGGCAAGTAAGGAGCAAATATCTTACATGTTCAATTTTGTAAGAATACCTGAAGCTCGTGGAGAATCACAGAAGGAGGAAAAATGTCAGAAGCTGTTTTCTCCTCAGTCGACACAAACTTCAGCTATTCAGCTGTTTTAGACGAGGAGGATTCTGCTCCATGCTTAATGTGCTTGTGAATGATTGTTATTAAAAAAAAAAAACTACCTACCCACAAAATTCGTCAATTGGAAACTTGCTTCGCTCGTTTAGTTAAAATATTCTATCCTTCCAGATACACGGTGATAGCGTCAGATCAGATCCACGCCTACATCAACGTGCTCGGACTGCTCATGTCCGCCCTCCCCGATCCATATTGGACCACGCTCCAAGACCGTCTCATCCGTGTCATTTCCTCGCCAGCCCTGGTCCAAGGCACGACCAACTGCGACATCTTCGCCCTGTGTAACTTCAACCGTACGCACAACACGTTGCTAGGCAACCAGTATGCGTACACGCTGGCCCTGACACACTCCCTGTGGCATCATGCAGGACTAGGCCAGATATCTTGTGTTCCTCAGTGAGTACATTTTTTCAAAAGAGGTTTGACAGAGGGAACTGTAACTGCTAAGGTCTTATCGTCCCGAAATCGAAGAGAAGGAAGACAGGATAGGAGAAGTCATGAATGTAAAAGAATGTAGTCATGAATGTAGTCATGAATGTAAAAGAATGTGCCTTGAAGTAATGCGAAAGCCGTTCCAAGGTACATTTTTTTTCAAATTCTTTTCTAAAAAAAGGTAATGTTATCGTATCTGTTACCTTAAGGTCCTTTCCCACTTGTCGTGAGTTTCATCCGAATTTCTTTCCCGAATGTCCTCTACTAGGCAATATAATTGAAATGAGAGAGTGCTCACACTACACTTGACACGATTTTTTTTCCGAACGACATAAAACATTCTTTGTAGGCAATGTAATTTAAATGAGAGTCCTAACACTACACACGACACGATTTTTTCCGAACGACACAAAATGTCCTTGTAGGCAATGTAATTCAAATGAAAGGGTTCGCACGACTCTCATGATGCTCGAGCAATTGCCCCTTTTGGATGGCCAGAAAAATTGTCTGAACCAACTACTGACGCGAGCGAGGATCACCAGAAACGTGATCTAGGGCGGCTCCAACCTTTTTGATAAAAGAGATTGACTTAGCCGCCTACGGACCCAGACTTTCCACCGAGAATGCAAGGAAATTGAAGTGATTTTTTACTTTGTAAAATGTAAATGTAATGTAATGAAAATGTAAATGATGTTTCTTTGTGTTATTATGTCACAACTTTGGTACTCACTGCAGCATTGTAGGATTTTTTCCAATATCTCAATAAGTCACTGCGCCATGGGAGCTGACTTTCCTTATCCTAAAACCTTTAGGAAGGAAAGTACCTGATGTATTTGGTCAAAATATTCGATGGTCAATTTTTTATATGAATATATTTTCAATGTTTCTTTTGGTTTGTATTCAGGTTTAGGCAGTTCAGAAGTGCAGCCTCAGCTCTCCCGATTCATATCTGAGCCGAAGACTCTCGTGTCGTCTGAATCGGAAGAATTGAACCGTGCCCTTGTACTCACCCTGGCTAGATCCATGCATATCATAGGTAAGTTATACTTTTGTAGATTTTACTCTTCCACTTTATCTCTCCATCTCATTTTCGGCCTACTCCTTCTCCTTTACCCCCTATATCTTGATTCTTCACTCTCTTTCCTACATATCCATCGTCTCTTCTCTCATCCTCTTCAAATCACTTCAATCTGCTCTCCTGGATTTTCTGTCCTAGTGGTCTCACTTTCACAGTTCCCTCTAATACGCTCATTCCTGATTCTATCCCTCCTTGTTGCTCCACACATCCACCTCAACATTCTCATCTCTGCAACTTCTATTTTTTTTTTCTCTTCTATATTGTGTGTTATATAAAAAGAAGAAGAAGAAGAAGAAGAAGAAGAAGAAGAAGAAGAAAAAAAAAAAAAAAAAAAAAAAAAATATTTTCCCCCCTAC
>NW_007377457.1:532286-533910 GCF_000475195.1 Diaphorina citri
ATTATTATTATTATTATTATTATTATTATTATTATTATTATTATTATTATTATTATTATTATTATTATTATTATTATTATTATTATTATTATTATTATTATTATTATTATTATTATTATTATTATTATTATTATTATTATTATTATTATTATTATTATTATTATTATTATTATTATTATTATTATTATTATTATTATTATTATTATTATTATTATTATTATTATTATTATTAGAAGAAAAAAAAATCGTTTGTGAGTTATTATTATTATTATTATTATTATTATTATTATATTACACTTTATTAGGATTTTACAATATTTTTACAATACAATATTTACAAACAGGTACACAAAACAAAATAACAAAATAATAAGAAATTAACAAAAGAAAACGAAAATTGAATAAAGAAAGAAAAAAAAATTGAAAAATCCTAACTCAGGGGCGGGATTAATGCCTAGGGCATTCTCTTCCATCCAACCCCTAGTCATTCGGCACTTCTAGTCTGTACGTCCCGTTACTTCCCATGTCACTGAGATAGGAATGGTCTTACGGTGGCGGAAGGATTGACTGGGGTATAAAGCCACGTGGACGCCTAGAAGCAATATCTGGGCTCCTTCCATATCTAAACCAACCTCATTAGCTCAAGTGTTGGCTTGAAGGACTTTGGCTCCGGAGGTTGGTGGTTCGAATCCAAGTCGTCACAAAATTTGGCACAGGTACCTCGTGTATGTGTTAATGGGGGAACGAAAATTTGTGACGAGCATTCATGCCCTTATATAAGAAAAAAAAAAAAATCATCAATAACTTATGACCCAAACGGCCGATTTTAAAATCCAATATTGACGATCTAGCAAAAGGCCGAAAATAAATTGGTCACTAAAATGGTTGGTTGGTGAAAGCGATTGGTACAATTTGTGCCGGAATAGAATAGAATAGAATAGAATAGAATATACCTTGTTTATCCTGCTCGAATGAGACTAAAAAGTCCCTTTACCCCAGTAGTCTAAACAAGGTCTCGTTTATTTTATGGGTTTCATATTGTACAATGCTTAGTTATTACTATAGACCTTGCTTAATTTAAAAAAAAAAAAATGACAATAACAATAATGATGATAATGATAATGATAATGATAATGAGAAGAGGAAAAGAGGAATAGATTAAAATAAAGAAATAGAGTTGAGTAAATTATGATGATCTTAGTGATGGAGGTGTGATGGATACTAAAGTGAAATTTGGTCCAGTTGGAAGGTTGGTACCTCAAATGTCGCGAAATTCGGAAGTTTTTCAAATTAATAAAACTGCTAACTGACAAACCCCTCTTCGAATATGTACTGACTGATAATAAACTAATAAAATTAATAAAAATAGGTAGTTTTCATATAAGTATCTAATTTAGACAAGAAGTTCAAGATCTAAAAAGAAGATCTAAAAATTGATTACCTAGGGTACCTATCCAAACAGTGAATTTAAAATATTCCATGACTAATTCCTACTAGAATTTTTCCAGGTACTTAGCATTCGCGTGAGTATACTGATCGCATGAAAGTTGCATCTTTTGAGCTTGCTCGCATGATATTCATCTACATACATGATAGTATAGTTGTATTAGCCACAATAACCATT
>NW_007377457.1:534350-552891 GCF_000475195.1 Diaphorina citri
ATGTCTGGCTGGGGACTTTCATAAGGGAGTAAACCAGCTTAGTCTGACTGGGAGGCTTTCAACAGGGAGTATACCAGCCTGAAATTTCCCTCGCTAAAGAAATAGCAAAGGTTGAGTCCGAAGGGCATGCATCCACTCGTAAAATTTTTGTACCCAAAAACCAAATTTCAGCCCAAAGCAATTGCCCCAGGGCGGATTGAGAGGCTGACGAAAAATGCATAAATTTTACGAGTGAATGTCCTTTGCATTCAACCTTTGCTTTTTCTTTAGCAAGGGGAATGGCTTGTATCCTTCCTGCTTAAAGTCCGCAGCCAGACAATTTCCCATTAACCTAAAAAGATAAACCCCCCCTTTTTTTAAAGATGAGTGTTTCACCGCCGTTTTTATTGCCGGGTACATTTTAGTTTAGGACTACTGCAATGAAATTCTTCCATTCTTCTCTTCCACTCACCAGGTTACAACTGAAAAGGAAGCTGGTTTACGCCGTGCTGGCCTCTCTGTGTGAAATCCGACCCCCCGGCTGGTCCCTATCCGATCAGTACCTCCAGTATATGAGTAACACCGGAGGTGACAAACCTCCCTGGATTCCCGACCTGGACTACTACATTTACCTTGTCAAGCGGGTCGTTGACAGTATCCTTTATATGGAACTAAATTCGCCGACCTCGCTGACAAGGATGCGTTACTGGACCATTCCACAGAGCATCTGGTGGAAATTGGAATTCTTTGAAATGATTGACGCATTGTTCAGGCAACGCCGATTGGATGAGGTTCTGCTCTTGAGAGACAAATGTGACTGCGCCAGTGAGGTTTGGGGAGGTTTCGAATATTGCAAGTCTTTTCTGACCTCGCTGGTTTGTTTCGGTGGCCGAGTGGTCGAGGCGCTCGTCTGCTGAGTTGATGGGCGTGGGTTCGATTCCTGGCCAAAGGAAGGATTTTACCAACCAACGATTTTTTTTTGAGAGGTTTAATTAGAGAACTGAGGGAAGACAGGATAGGAGAAAGCTAGCCATTCCGAGAACGAACATTATCTATGTAGGATAAAGTTCGCCCCGGACGGGAACTGAACCTGCGACCTAGCGCTGCTGCCCGCTAGCCAGGCTAACATTGGTCTTACTCTATTGAAGAATTTTTGAGAGGGACCAATTCACCTAAAAAATAAAAAAAAAAAAAAATAATAAATAAAGCGGGAATAAATTTTCTGAATATCCTTTGATTCCAACACTATTGAAGCAGCAGATTCGTTATGTTGATGTCCAATTTTCCTTTGACTTTGTTCGTTCTTTTCTCAACGTCTTTTGTTTGCAATGTCTTTTATCCTGTTGATTGGTCTTATCGTCTCGAAATAGAAGAGAGAATGAAGACAGGATAGGAGAAAACCAGCCCTTCCGAGAACGAACATTATCCCATCAGGATAAAATCCGCCCCGGGCGGGAATCGAACCCGCAGCCTAGCGCTTACAAGGCAGACTTTGAAGAGTTTTGATATAATTGTCCCGAAATAGAAGAGAGAAGGATAGGATATTAGAAACCCCGCCCCGGGCGGGAATCGAACCCGCGAGCTAGCGCTTACAAGGCAGACACGCTACCATGCTACCAACCAAGCCAACCAGGCTGGCATTAATTAATTTAATTTTACTTTAAATTTCAGGTTCATTAGTACAGTAAATAACCATTCTTCTGAATTTCAGGTTCATTAGAATTAATCAATAGGGGAGAATGAAAACAGATTGCTTTTTTTGCTTTACAATATTAAAATATTGTAAAACAAAAAAAGCGTTGTAAAAATAATAATAATAAAAATAAAAAAAATCAATAGGGGAAAATGAAAATAGATCGCTTTTTTTGTTTTACAACAATAAAATATTGTAAAAAAAAAAAAAAAAGCGTTTTCATTTTCCCCTATTGATTCTAATGTGTATCTACCTTTAATTTCCGGTTCATTAGTACGGTAAATAATAACTATTCTTCTGAATTCTAGGTTCATTAGTACAGTAAATAATGACTATTCTTCTGAATTTCAGGTTCATTAGAATTATTAGGAACCAACTATAGTACAGTACAGTAAACAATTACCATCCTCCTGTATTTCAGGTTCATCAAGAAGCGACTAGCGCCGTGCGTCAAAAGCGAGCAACAGTTCATCTTTCTCTGTCACGTGATTGGTCCGTTCCTATACCCTTGAAAGTTCTAACTTTATAATATTCATTAGAATCATTAGGAACTAACTATAGTACAGTAAACAAATACCATCCTCCTGCATTTCAGGTTCATCAAGAAGCGACTAGCGCCGTGCGTCAAAAGCGAGCAACAGTTCATCTTTCTCTGTCACGTGATTGGTCCGTTCCTCCAGCGGTTCAACTCGGAGCGACCCAAGGCTGTCATGGACTTGACGGTCACCCTGTATAATGCTCTGGAGAGCGTGGATAAGAGCATTTCAGGTTCATCAAGAAACGACTAGCGCCGTGCGTCAAAAGCGAGCAACAGTTCATCTTTCTCTGTCACGTGATTGGTCCCTTCCTCCAGCGGTTCAACTCGGAGCGACCCAAGGCTGTCATGGACTTAACGGTCACCCTGTATAATGCTCTGGAGAGCGTGGATAAGAACAGTGTGCACATGTCTCATATGGATGAGATTTGTGACCTCCTGTATCACATCAAGTATATGTTTGTCGGTGAGTGAGAGGAAAACATAATGGTGTCAATCACATATTTTTACTTTCTATTACATTAAGTAAAGCCCACCTCTGTGGCGGAGTGGTCAAGAGCACTGACTTTCAACCTGGAGGTACTGGGTTCGAATCCCGGCCAGGGCGAAAATTTTGTCCGAACTTTTTCGTTCTTATATAGGCATGGCTGTAAAAGAAAAACTTGAAGTAATGCGAAAGTGGTAAAGCGAAGCTAAACGAGTAGGTACTATGTAATGATCTAATGATAAAGTATCGTAATCGGTCCTAATTTTCAAAATTGGGAAAAGGTTGGAAATATCCGTTTTAGGGTCCCCTAATTCCAAGAAAGTGGTTTTTAGCCCATGACCTGTACGTAGTACCTACGTTTTTTTGTCAGTAAGTGACTTAGTGAAATTATGCTTGAAATTCACTTCTGTTGGGTATTTTCAGGTGATCTAATGAAGAGTGAAGTGGAAGGGATCATTCGGAAGTTGCGTCCTGCTCTTCAGATGAGGCTGCGATTTATTTCCCATCTCAATATCGACGAGATCATTAGCAACACGTGAACATATTGAAGCGCGCACATTTTTAAAGAGGTTTGACCGAGGGATTCGTAGAAGTTTAATCCATCCTTTAGGGCTGTCTAGCCCACCTAAGCCTCAGATTGGGCTTGTTGTGTATGGAGTTGAGCTGAATAATTATCTTTGACCGAGGGAACTTGTAATCCAGTTCTTATCGGCCAAAAAGCGAAGATGGAAGACAGGATAACAGAAAGCCAGTCGGTCAAAGAAGGAACCTCATATGTTCACAATGAAGTCCGCGGGAATCGAACTCAGGACCTGGCGCTTACAAGGTAAACGCGCGACCCTCCAAGCCAACTAGGCTCGTTGCTCACACCTATATTTATGAACAAAAATTATCGTCCTCAATTTTGGCTTATCAAATGGTCACCGCTTCGGAGGAATGAACTATACAGTTCACTCTTATGCAACCTACTTTGAAGGCAGACGTTTTAGATATTTTAGAACTATCTTGATAGGTAGAATACTTAAGTATCTATAGTATACAACATATTAAATTTGGTATTTAAACTCGTGATTTATGTATATTTTTTGTGATAATTTGTACATAGGTAGGTACCTAACTTAATAAAATAAAAGACAATGAAAAATAAAAATAAATGTTTTCCGTGTCTCCTTTTGGTTAGCAAAATTTTGATAGCTTAAAAAAAAGGAGGTGAACTATTCAAAAAACTATTCATTCATTAACATTTTTGCAACAAGAAAAAATTGACGTACAAATGTTATTTTTTTTTCCCCCCAATAGTTACCATGCTGAAACTATGGTTAATAATTGAGGGAAATCCCATTCTACCGAGCAGTTCCTACCATCTCCATGAAAAAACAATAGCCATGATGTATTTTCTGTGCATGCACTGTGAAGTTTATTTTGGGATTAGCCCCTGAATAGAAATTTGTTGCCTTGGATTTGGGATTTTGATCAAGGTTTGCCAAAGTGCTTGAGTGCAACCGTTTTCATGATGCTATAGTCATTGTGATAACTACTCCTGGTTTTACAAATAATATCTATCAGAATTTCAATGGGTAAAGTACAAAACAAACTGGTTTTGGTTCTAAGAGCTTGGGCTAAGACCCGGGCGTATTTTCGAATGTCACTGTACATGTAGGCAAGTTCTTTATCATCTAATTTTAACTTGAAAAGCTGCCCGTTCAAAAACATTAGTAAAGTAGCATATCTAGATAAGAAAATGCACACATTTTCCCAAGATTTAAAATAATTTGCACTACATTTAAATGTATCATGGTCTAGAATTTGATAAGATTTTGTGTTGGGGAAACTATGAAATGTGACAAATATTTGTTCCTTGCAGGGTTGACGTTGGTTCAATTCTTGTACCAATATTATATTGAACTCGTTTATGGGGATCAATGACTGTGTTCTCAGTTGACTGCTGTAGAATATTTTATTAATTTTCTTAAAAAGTACAAGTTTACTATTGATTACTTTATATAGTACAATGGACTGTCCAAAAAGTAGTATAACACTATTATTATTTGACACAATTAGATCAGATGACGGTTCTTGTGGATATCTTGTCTTGATTTTACTCGTAGTTTTACAATAATACTTATTGTTGTCTGAATAAATTTTCCACAATTTGAGATACAACTCTCCATCATGGTCATCTACACATGATGTAACAAAATATTCCTTGTTAAGGGTTTCTAGTTTCAAGAAATCTGTAACTACACGTCGGTTTCGTGATATCATTCTTGTTTCTTTGATTTCTTCAATCACAAATTTCTTCTCCTCTAATGAAAAAATATCAATATCAGAAGAAGCAAATGGGGTATGGTTATATAAAATTACAAGAAATCCATCCAAATGTTTAATCTGCAGAATTCTTTTATCATAATCAATCACTATGGCAAACTGTTTTTGTCCCGTGAGAGCACAACAGATCACCTCGCTGGTTTGTTTCGGTGGCCGATTTTTCCTGCTCTATGACTTTGAAACATCACCCAAGTAAGCGCAACTGGTCTATTCTTCAAACCTGCCTTGGTGGCGTAGTGGTTAAGACGCTCGCCTGGTAAACAGGAGGGCGTGGGTACGATCGCAGCTGAGCCATGGAATTTTATCCTCATTTATTTGAGAATTTGACCACATAATAATGGAGCTCTAAGGGTTAGGTGGTAGAGAACGCCTCCGGCGTTGGAGGTCTTATCTTCCCGAATGTGAAGAGAGAAGGACAGGATAGCTGAAAACCAGACGTTCTGAAAACGAACCTTATCTGTTTAGGATAAAAGTTAGTCCCCAGTGGGATTCGAACTTTTTATTTTAAGATTGAATCTCGGCATCACTTGGCAATACTCCAGGGCACATTCTTTTACATCCATGCCTATCCAAGGACGGAAAAGTATGGAAAATATCCTGGCTGGGATTCGAACCCCACACCTTCGGATTGAGAGGCGGTGCTCTTGACCACAGAAATCTCCACAGAGGAGGAGATTCGAAACCGCTACCCTCCGACCTAACTTGATTATTTCTCTTCACATCATCAAAATCAAAAGATTTGTGTTGCAAAGGTGTCCATTTACAATGGAGCAGTTGCAAATGGGTAAAAATTATTAATAAATGGTCGATTCCTATGAAAAAAGTTGGGAAAAATCCAAATCTGAGATCAAAACTCCGAAATAATTACTGTAAAAGGTCGAAAATTCAATTTTTACTTTCCGTCAGAGTCCTGAGCTCTGACGTCAGACTTCAGGAGATGCGCAGAAACGTATGCGCACAAACATGAATTGCGCAGAAATGCATGCGCACAAACAGATTAATGTGTTGCCTGCGAGGGAGCTTTGCTCGGGACATTTGATGCGACGTCATCGCCTACGAGAGCGTATGCCGTGACGTCAAAGTTTACGATTTACCGGTATTTTTTAAATCGATTTATCTCGAGATCTAGAAGTCGTAGAAGAAAAACGATTTACCGGTATTTTTTAAATCGATTTATCTCGGGATCTAGAAGTTGTAGAAGAAAAAGAAAAATTCCGTTGGTCCTCATTTTTCCTGCTGTATGACTTTGAAACATCACCCAAGTAAGCGCGACTGTGCTATTTCTTTCATCGAGAAGCTGAACTTTCCCACTTACCTGTCTCAGATGATCACTAGGTGTGGATAGTTGTAGTACAAGCGCCTTCATGAATTCAGTCAAACAACACAGTGTACTCTTATTATTACCGTGACCAAATGTTAGATTAGTCAATGTCATGCCAGCATATCTGAAAACCAAACCAAGTACATAAGTCAAAAAGTCAAAATACATGGCACTTTATGTAATAGCACATTGGAAGCACCAGTTCTAAATAGACATAGGTCGCTGAAGTTAACCAACGTTGTCCGTGGTTAGTATCCGATTGGGTGACGATCTAGGCAATCGGGCATTGCTGACTTTTTCCAGCTCCACTCTAGCTGAGTTAATGTCCATTGTTGCCGAATGGAGGTTAAAACTATCGTCACTAAACACCTCAGGAGTTATACAATGACGTTAAACCCCTTCAAAAAAACTGCTTTCTGTCCTGCTGAAAAATAGGAAATCCAAGATGGCATTGTTTCCGTTTCAGAAAGGAACATATAACTATACATACCTTCTAAGTATAATGCAGTATTTGTTGGTAAGTCCATGACATTGGGTGTCTACTTGTATGAGTTTAGCCAAGGTGAACAGAGCAGTGACATTTGATGTGACGTCATCGCCTACGGAAGCGTATGCCGTGACGTCAAACTTCCCGATTTACCGGTATTTTTTAAATCGATTTATCTCGGTATCTAGAAGTCGTAGAAGAAAAATAAAAATTCCGTTGGTCCAATTTTTCCTGCTCTATGACATCACCCAAGTAAGCGCAACTGATCTATTCTTCAAACCTGCCTTGGTGGCGTAGTGGTTAAGACGCTCGCCTGGTAAACAGGAGGGCGTGGGTACGATCTCAGCTGAGCCATGGAATTTTATTCACATTTATTTGAGAATTTGACCACATAATAACGGAGCTCTAAGGGTTAGGTGGTAGAGAACGCTTCCGGCGTTAACCTCGCTTAGTGGTTCCCTTCCACTCGAGAGTCTGTTGTTGTTATTATTATTATTATTATTATTATTCAAATCCCTCTCGAGGATTTTTCCCCTCCAATTTTGCCAACTCTTTTCCCTTAACCAACGTTGCCAACTCAGCACTCAACGGCGACCCCCCATTCCCCCCTACGGACTGGCGGTTCAACGAGTTTCCCAATCCCGCTGCTCACGCTCTCTATGTGATGGGTTAGTGGTTCCCTTCCACTCCAGTGTCTGTTATTATTATTATTCAAATCCCTCTCGAGGATTTTTTTCCCTCCAATGTTGCCAACTCTTTTCCCTTAACCAACGTTGCCAAATCAGCACTCAACGGCGACCCCCCATTCCCCCCTACGGACTGGCGGTTCAACGAGTTTCCCAATCCCGCTGCTCACGCTCTCTATGTGACCTGTGTGGAACTAATGGGACTACCAGTGCCTCCAGAACAAGTGGGTAATGCCCTCCTGGATGTAATCATGCGAGGGTAAGTAAGCAAACCTCAGTGGTGCAGTGGTTAACGCGTTGGACTTCGGATCTGGAGGTTGGTGGTTCGAGTCTAAGTGGAGTTACAGGATTTAAAAAAAGTGGAACTAATGGGACTACCAGTGCCTCCAGAACAAGTGAGTAATGGCCTCCTGGATGTAATCATGCGAGGGTAAGTAAGGAGCAAATATACTTTAGTACGGGGGTCGAGTGGATTGGAATACATCGCATGCCTTAAGGCACACTCCATTTGTCAAGGGTAAGGAGCAAATATCTTGCAAGATATCTTACATGTCCAATTTTGTAAGAATACCTGAAGCTCGTGGATAATCACAGAAGGAGGAAAAATGTCAGAAGCTGTTTTCTCCTCAGTCGACACAAACTTCAGATATTCAGCTGTTTTAGACGAGGAGGATTCTGCTCCATGCTTAATGTGCTTGTGAACGATTGTTATGTAAAAAAAACTACCTACCCACAAAATTTGTCAATTGGAAACTTGCTTCGCTCGTTTAGTTAAAATATTCTATCCTTCCAGATACACGGTGGCGAATCCTCGAAGTTTGAGATGGATGAAAACAATTTTCTAAAGAAAGCTTAAGTTTTTTTCTTCTCCGGAATTAATATTTTACACCCAACCCCATTTAAATAGGAAAAGGCGAAGAGGAAGAAGGATATTTTTCGCCCAAATTTTTCATTCTCTCAATTCCTTCGTGTTTCAGGTTTGCTTCTTCATCATTCAACTTCTCCTATTCAAAGCGGCCGAGTTTCGCAATCGTGTGTCGGAATTTGTCAAGGAGAACTCGCCAGAACACTGGAAACAATCCGACTGGCACGAGAAACATCTCGCCTTCCATCAGAACTATCCGGAAAAATTCGCACCAGAAGGTGAGAATACTAGTGTAACCTCCGTGGCCGAGTGGGTATCACACTAGGCTTTTTATTATTATTATTATTTTTAATTTCATAATCAAGCAAGGTCCTCTGATGTAAACCTTATGTATTGTACTGTTAAAGCCATAAAATACACGAGACCTTGTGTAGACTGCTGGGGTAAAGGGACTTTTTGGTCTCATCTTTTTAGTCTTTTTTGGGATTGTTGATTTATCCGCATCCCGACTGTTTTGTTAATGATGAAGGAGTGTAATGTTATTTCCTTGATACCTACCAGTGGGTTTGAAATGACTTATTATTTATAATGCTTAAAGCAGACCAATAAGATTAGCCAATTTCGGTTCGTCCCCGTACCAATCCCTTCCCGTCTACTTTGGTAACGTGTGCCTGCGCTTTCTACCGGTATTCGACATCGTCATACATCGTTATCTGGACCTACCTCCCGTCACCAAATCCCTGGAGACGCTGCTGGAACACCTGGGCTGCCTGTACAAGTTCCATGACAGACCCATCACCTACCTCTACAACACGCTGCACTACTTCGATAAGAAGCTGAGAGACAGGTAATTTCAATTCCTCTTAACACTATGTCTGGCTGGGGGATCAAGTTCATTTGGCGCCCTGTTCAAAAATCCAAATGCCGCCCCCCCTTAATACGCCATTAATTCTTACAACGCGTCAATTTTGATACATTATGTCTGGCTGGGGACTTTCATAAGGGAGTAAACCAGCTTAGTCTGACTGGGAGGCTTTCAACAGGGAGTATACAGTATACCAGCCTGAAATTTCCCTCGCTAAAGAAATGCAAAGGTTGAGTCCGAAGGGCATGCATCCACTCGTAAAATTTTTGTACCCAAAAACCAAATTTCAGCCCAAAGCAATTGCCCCAGGGCGGATTGAGAGGCTGACGAAATCAACACTATGTCTGGCTGGGGGATCAAGTTCATTTGGCGCCCTGTTCAAAAATCCAAATGCCGCCCCCCTTAATACGCCATTAATTGTTACAACGCGTCAATATTGATACATCATGTCTGGCTGGGGACTTTCATAAGGGAGTAAACCAGCTTAGTCTGACTGGGAGGCTTTCAACAGGGAGTATACCAGCCTGAAATTTCCCTCGCTAAAGAAATAGCAAAGGTTGAGTCCGAAGGGCATGCATCCACTCGTAAATTTTTTTACCCAAAAACCAAATTTCAGCCCAAAGCAATTGTCCCAGGGCGGATTGAGAGGCTGACGAAAAATGCATAAATTTTACGAGTGAATGTCCTTCGCACTCAACCTTTGCTTTTTCTTTAGCAAGGGGAATTTAAGGCTTGTATCCTTCCTGCTTAAAGTCTCCAGCCAGATAATTGCCCATTAACACCTAAAAAGATAAACCCCTCCCTTTTTTTAAAGATGGGTGTTTCACCGCCGTTTTTATTGCCGGGTCCATTTTAGTTTAGGATCATTGCACTGAAATTCTTCCATTCTTCTCTTCCACTCACCAGGTTACAACTGAAAAGAAAGCTGGTTTACGCCGTGCTGGCCTCTCTGTGTGAAATCCGACCCCCCGGCTGGTCCCTATCCGATCAGTACCTCCAGTATATGAGTAAGCAGCTGTCTAGGCAGGACTGTTGTCCAGTCCAATATTGTTGCCAGACCAGAGGGCACTTTTTCAGAAGTCATGTCAATGGAAAATTTGCTACAAAAAGGAGCTGTCACAAACCAGTGACCAGTGTTATTATAGGGTTAGGTTACATGCAAAAAGAACTTTCACAATTTGGGCAGTGACCAGTGTTTTTATAGGGTTAGGTTGAACACAAAAAGGGGATTTCTTTTTCATTCTCATGGCTTCTGAATAATTACTGACCGGAGGACAGAACAATTAATTTTGAATTCACAATCAGATAGGTCTACCTGATATTGAATGGCTGGCCTTAGGCTTCTTTCTCTGGTGACTATGAGGTTGTGGTTATGTACCGGGTTGGGGAACAAACTGGTTTTGGTTCTAAGAGCTTGGGCTAAGACCCGGGCGTATTTTCGAATGTCACTGTACATGTAGGCAAGTTCTTTATCATCTAATTTTAACTTGAAAAGCTGCCCGTTCAAAAACATTAGTAAAGTAGCATATCTAGATAAGAAAATGCACACATTTTCCCAAGATTTAAAATAATTTGCACTACATTTAAATGTATCATGGTCTAGAATTTGATAAGATTTTGTGTTGGGGAAACTATGAAATGTGACAAATATTTGTTCCTTGCAGGGTTGACGTTGACACATTTTCCCAAGATCGAAAATAATTTGCATTACATTTTAATGTATCATGGTCTAGAATTTGATAAGATTTTGTGTTGGGGAAACTATGAAATGTGACAAATATTTGTTCCTTGCAGGGTTGACGTTGGTTCAATTCTTGTACCAATATTATATTGAACTCGTTTATGGGGATCAATGACTGTGTTCTCAGTTGACTGCTGTAGAATATTTTATTAATTTTCTTAAAAAGTACAAGGTTACTATTGATTACTTTATATAGTACAATGGACTGTCCAAAAAGTAGTATAACACTATTATTATTTGACACAATTAGATCAGATGACGGTTCTTGTGGATATCTTGTCTTGATTTTACTCGTAGTTTTACAATAATACTTATTGTTGTCTGAATAAATTTTCCACAATTTGAGATACAACTCTCCATCATGGTCATCTACACATGATGTAACAAAATATTCCTTGTTAAGGGTTTCTAGTTTCAAGAAATCTGTAACTACACGTCGGTTTCGTGATATCATTCTTGTTTCTTTGATTTCTTCAATCACAAATTTCTTCTCCTCTAATGAAAAAATATCAATATCAGAAGAAGCAAATGGGGTATGGTTATATAAAATTACAAGAAATCCATCCAAATGTTTAATCTGCAGAATTCTTTTATCATAATCAATCACTATGGCAAACTGTTTTTGTCCCGTGAGAGCACAACAGATAACAAATTCGCTACCCATTTCTTGATAATGCAAAAAAGTCTCACTGTCTATCTTTTCTAAGAGATTCACTACACCAAATGAATCTTCATATGTGATTTGTCTCTTGTAACTGCAAGACATATGTGTCATGGTTTCATTTAAAATGCATTTCTTAAGCTGTTGCTCTTCATTTACCCATTTCTTGATAATGCAAAAAAGTCTCACTGTCTATCTTTTCTAAGAGATTCACTACACCAAATGATTCTTCATATGTGATTTGTCTCTTGTAACTGCAAGACATATGTGTCATGGTTTCATTTAAAATGCATTTCTTAAGCTGTTGCTCTTCATCGATAATGATCATTTCTCTATCAGAAAGGCATATTACAGACTCTATAGCCGTTGTAACATCAGATTCTATACCTACAAGTTTTTCTCTTCTAGGGAAAAAATCTCGAGGTTGTCTAGATATACACTTTGTCTGAGCACACGTACAATTCATATCTACTGCTATCTGATTGAAAATTATCACATGAAGTCCTTTGGGAGTATAAAACTACCAACCTGTGAACAGGAAATCAAAATTGTTTGAGCTGCTATCTGATTGAAAATTATCACATGAAGTCCTTTGGGAGTATAAAACTACCAACCTGTGAACAGGAAATCAAAAATTGTTTGAGTACCTAGTCATACCATTGTATAACATTTTTCCTCCCCTTTTAGGTGCTTTGACACTACGGACAGTTGGTCGTTTGTTGTTTGAGTACCTAGTCATACCATTGTATAACATTTTTCCTCCCCTTTTAGGTGCTTTGACACTACGGACAGTTGGTCGTTTGCACACAGGGCCAGTCCGCAGACAATAATATTGCATAAGTTGGCTTGTACAAGACAGAATTAACATTGAGATTTTGCTGATTTTGAGCAGCTGTCTAGGCAGGACTGTTGTCCAGTGCAATATTGTTGCAAGACCAGGGGGCACTTTTCCAGAAGTCATGTCAATGGAAAATTTGCTACAAAAAGGAGCTGTCACAAGCCAGTGACCAGTGTTATTATAGGGTTAGGTTACATGCAAAAAGAACTTTCACAATTTGGGCAGTGACCAGTGTTTTTATAGGGTTAGGTTGAACACAAAAAGGGGATTTCTTTTTCTTTCTCATGGCTTCTGAATAATTACTGACCGAAGGACAGAACAATTAATTTTGAATTCATCAGATAGGTCTACCTGATATTGAATGGCTGGCCTTAGGCTTCTTTCTCTGGTGACTATGAGGTTGTGGTTATGTACCGGGTTGGGGAAGGCAAGGTTGGTAAGGTAAACTTGATTTTAAGTTACCACTCCCATGCCAAACTGCAGAAACAATATCCTGCTTCACCTAGTCCAAGCTCATCTCATAATCACAACCTGAGTGGTGGGTCTCAGGTGGGTGGTGGGTCATACCTACCTACTCATAAATTTACATCGTGCAAGTTTTGGAATACTCACAAGGGATGTAAGATACCTCTATCATCATGAAATAACAAGGTACATTCATGCACCTAGTCCCAACCAATTTACTTTTTGGAACAGCTCTTTTACTGTTGTCATAGTGGGCTTTTAAATCTTGCCCTTTCACTGGAATTGAAACCAGCTCCTCAATTGTCCTCATGAGCATCAGGCTGACTGGTGAAGCGAACATGCCATTGCCACTAGCTGTTGGCTGATAACATGATACCCAAGAATACAATAGGTATGTACTTACTTTTTTTTTTATTAAAATTACTTTTGAAGCTGATAATGCACGAACAGTTGAACAGTATGTAAACGAACCAATAAAGATAGACTGCTAAAAGGCTCAAACGAAACGGTTTATTCAATGACTAGCATCAATCTTTTTTTTTTTTTTTTTTCAAAAAGAGGGCAGGAAAAAAAATTTAAAATTTTAAATTTCCCTCCCCCGCTTTTTTTTTTTTTTTTCAAAAAGGGCAGGTCGCAGGAAACAATATTCAAAATTTCAAATTTCGCTCCACCGAGTTTCGAGCATTCTGATTGGTGGATTAAAAATAGGCCTCCTTTTGATTGTTATTTAACGCGCACGACTAGGAGAAGCTAGCATTAACTTATGCTGGTAAATTCAGGGGTGCTCAAATTTGGGGAGCTGGGGAACGTGATCTCCATCATCAATATTATCTTCTACTTACCCACTATTACCTACATAATTATATATACTTCTGAGGTAAAGTAAACGTCGGCGTCGTATCATTAATAGGTAATAATCTAATGATAATAAAAAATAATAATATTTACGTAACAATAAAATAAATAAAACCCAGACAAAACCTTTTTTTTACTCCCCCTCTGTAGAATAGGGGATCAGAAATTTGCTCCCGGGGAGAGGGAAATGGACTAAACTGGCCTATTCTAAAATATTCTGGGTACCTACCGAAGTTACCCCTTCTTTAATTAGTCCTAATCCTAATACAGTCGAACCTGGATATAAGAGAATCCAGGGGACCGATCTTTTTTTCTCTTATATCCAGGTTTCCACTAAATCCAGTTTCTCTTATAATGTGACTTTTGGACAAATTTTCTTACATAGAGGTCCAAAGTAAGCGGATTCTCTTATATAGAGGTAAGGGGATTCTCTTGAATAGAGGTACGAGGTAGATAATTCTCTTACATATAGAGGTCTAAGGTAGAGAAATTCTCTTATAGGTATAGAGGTAAATCGATTACCTTAGGCCAGAAAAAATATTGTCTTATATCGAGGTTTTTTCTTATAAATCTAGGTTTTCCTTATATTTCTTCTCTTATATCCAGGTTTTTGGCTCAAAAATGAAGGGCCCAGAAAATTTTCTCTTATATCCAGATTCGACTGTATACTTACCTTCATATATAATAATAGGTACCTGTATAGACGTGTCAATAGTTCAATGTTGACCAAACTAATTAGGACATTAAGCTCTCACACCTCACACTATAGATAAATACCAATCCTAACCAAGTAGGTACCTTAAGGTACCTACTTGTGCCTTGTGGTACTTTCATCTTCTTATCCGATTCCTTCTAGGTAGTTGCTTTTTTTGTGGCGTTAAAAAACATCGCGACATCTATTCTACATAGGTACCTGTAGATACCTATGTCATTCATAAGGACCAGGGAGCAGTACCAAGTCACTAAAACACAGTAAATTAAACCATCGCGCTTTTTTTCCCTACCGGTGTGGAACTAATGGGACTACCCCCTCCTGGATGTAATCATGCGAGGGCAAGTAAGGAGCAAATATCTTGCAAGATATCTTACATGTCCAATTTTGTAAGAATACCTGAAGCTCGTGGAGAATCACAGAAGGAGGAAAAACGTCAGAAGCTGTTTTCTCCTCAGTCGACACAAACTTCAGCTATGCAGCTGTTTTAGACGAGGAGGATTCTGCTCCATGCTTAATGTGCTTGTGAATGATTGTTATGTAAAAAAACTACCTACCCACAAATGTAAATGTACCCACAAATGAACCCACAATGTAAAAAAACTACCTACCCACAAAATTTGTCAATTGGAAACTTGCTTCGCTCGTTTAGTTAAAATATTCTATCCTTCCAGATACACGGTGATAGCGTCAGATCAGATCCACGCCTACATCAACGTGCTCGGACTGCTCATGTCCGCTCTCCCCGATCCATATTGGACCACGCTACAAGACCGTCTCATCCGTGTCATTTCCTCGCCAGCCCTGGTCCAAGGCACGACCAACTGCGACATCTTCGCCCTGTGCAACTTCAACCGTACGCACAACACGTTGCTAGGCAACCAGTATGCGTACACGCTGGCCCTGACACACTCCCTGTGGCATCATGCAGGACTAGGCCAGATATCTTGTGTTCCTCAGTGAGTACATTTTTTCAAAAGAGGTTTGACAGAGGGAACTGTAACTGCTAACTGTAACTGCTAAGGTCTTATCGTCCCGAAATAGAAGAGAGAAGGAAGACAGGATAGGAGAAAGCCAGCCCTTCCGAGAACGAACATTATCCCATCAGGATAAAATCCGCCCCGGGCGGGATTTCTCATGGCTTCTGAATAATTACTGACCGAAGGACAGAACAATTAATTTTGAATTCATCAGATAGGTCTACCTGATATTGAATGGCTGGCCTTAGGCTTCTTTCTCTGGTGACTATGAGGTTGTGGTTATGTACCGGGTTGGGGAAGGCAAGGTTGGTAAGGTAAACTTGATTTTAAGTTACCACTCCCATGCCAAACTGCAGAAACAATATCCTGCCTCACCTAGTCCAAGCTCATCTCATAATCACAACCTGAGTGGTGGGTCTCAGGTAGTGTAGGGTGGGTCAGACCTACCTACTTATAAATTTACATTGTGCAAGTTTTGGAATACTCACAAGGGATGTAAGATACCTCTATCATCATGAAATAACAAAGTACATTCATGCACCTAGTCCCAACCAATTTACTTTTTGGAATAGCTCTTTTACAATTATTAAATTTACTTTTGAAGCTGATAATGCACGAACAGTATGTAAACGAACCAATAAAGATAGACTGCTAAAAGGCTAAAACGAAACGGTTATAGTTTGTTAGAATTAGAAAGAAGGTAGAAGGAAACCTTTTTTTTTTTTTTTTTTTCAAAAAGAATGGTAATAGGGAAATTATCATTATTTCTCATAGAAATTCATTATTTAGCATTTTAATTTTAAGGCAAGAAATGGAATTTGTTTTTTGTTTACCTTCGTATATTTATACTGTCGGCTAGAGCTGGACAGTCACATTACAATACAGGGTTTATACGCTTTTCCTAGAATGAAATTCCATGACTATTCCAGAAAATTTCCACGAGTTTTCCAGCAAAATAAGGGGGTGGAGGTACTTAAAAATCAGTAAGATTACCCCTTCATTTCAATAAAATATGCAATATGCGGAACGTCAATGAATATGAGGGAATGAAATTCCATGACTTTTCCAGAAAATTTCCATGAGTTTTCCAGCAAAATAAGGGGGTGGAGGTACTTAAAAATCAGTAAGATTAAAGGGCAAGAAATGGAATTTGTTTACCTTCGTATATTTATACTGTCGGCTAGAACTGGACAGTCACATTACAATACAGGGTTTATACGCTTTTCCTGGAATGAAATTCGATGACTATTCCAGAAAATTTCCATGAGTTTTCCAGCAAAATAAGGGGGTGGAGGTACTCAAAAATCAGTAAGATTACCCCTTCATTTCAATAAAATATGCAATATGCGGAACGTCAATGAATATGAGAGGGAATGCGCCGCAGGCCGTTTTTCGGAAAAACTTGATATTTAATTTGAAATTTTTTTGTTTTTGACCGGGTGGCAAAATCCATGACTTTTCCAGGTTTTCTTTAAATTTTCACGATATTCCATGACTTTTTGGCCGATTTTCAGATTCCATGACTTTTCCAGGTTTTCCAGTTGGAATATGAGGGGGAATGCGCCGCAGGCCGTTTTTCGGAAAAACTTGATAAGTATTTAATTTGAACATTTTTTGTTTTTGACCGGGTGGCAAATTCCATGACTTTTCCAGGTTTTCTTTAAATTTTCAGATATTCCATGACTTTTTGGCCGATTTTCAGATTCCATGACTTTTCCAGGTTTTCCAGTTTTTCCAAGTCGCGTATAAACCCTGCACCTAAAACTCCCATTACGCCATCAGTCCCATTCTTATCACTACGGCATCATATGAGGAGCAATCGCCTCCGAATGGGGGGAACCTGGTGAGGTTTATTATCCAGGGTGGTACTCTGTGAGCGGGACACCCTGTAACCGCTCATACTGCTAACACTGCTATCCGTGGACCTGCTACTTGGTATATCTGAGAAAAAAAAAAAAAAAAAAAAAAAAAAAAAAAAAAATACCTTCAAAAAGTATTGTTTTTGGAGGGTAGCGCGTCTGCTTTGTAAGCGCTAGGTCGCGGGTTCGATTCAAGCCCGGGCGGATTTATCTTAAAACAAATGAGGTTCGTTCTCGAACGGCTGGCTTTCACCTATCCTGTCTTCCTTTCTCTTTGTTTTCGGACGATAACATCTTAGTAGTGTACAGTCTCCTCTATGGAAATTTTTGAAAGAAAAATAAAATCTTACCTTGACTGGAAACAGATCGAGAGCGTCGCACCTTTGCTTCACACAACTTTCGTTTTCTTTTCAGCCTTCACAGCTCCCGTACGTTGTTGCTCTTGGGTCTAGAGGCGGTTATATATAAAATCTAAACAAGAGAAAACCAGGTAAAAAAATTAGGGAAAACTCGGAACCTCGCGTATTTACCTTAAGAATCACAAGTATTATTATTGCCTTTAATGGTCTGGTAAAATTGGACAGGACTAAGCAGAAAAGAACTGCCATAAGCCAATAATTCCTTTGTATGATTTCTTTTCTGCCTTAATATTATTGGTCCATTGTTTGGTCTATTCAATGAACCCTGTGTTGTCCTTGAAAAGTTAAAGAAAGAATCTGTTGGGCCGCTTTAACCCGAGTCATTTTACCTATTGAACCATGTTAAAACAGTACTAAAACTTATTTTAAAGAGAAAACGAAATGGCGACGGACATGCTCGAAATGCTATGCAAGAAGAGCACGTCATGGGCACTCTTCAATTCGGTAAGTATAGAGTCCTGCCTATATGCTGACGCTTTAGAGTTCGATCGGCGGGACAACTCCCTCTTGCCTGGAGGATGGAAGCTATGGCCGGACTGGTCTTGCTCCTGACCAGGTTCCATTGTTGTAAGAATCATTCACAGGTCGGCAGGTGACCTACAGCGACCAAAGCTCAAGGCTGGCGTCCCTCCTTTATTAAGGTTTTGTCTACTTGGATTTATCATTTGTTCACATTCAAATGAGGAGTGAGTTCATTCTTCGGTCAATTTACCGGAAAAAAATTTTTTTTATAATATCCATTTTACCGTAGACAACTTTAAATTA
>NW_007377457.1:553041-553247 GCF_000475195.1 Diaphorina citri
ACCCTCCTTGAATACTAAGGAAGCCTTGTAAACAAGGAGTGCTCTTCTTGAAATGCATTTCAGGATTTTTTTATTTTTTTGTCAGTGTAAATATGGATAAAATGGAATGTTTGTTATAAAAAACTGTAGGTAGTGGAATGGTAATAGGGAAATTATCATTATTTCTCATAGAAATTCATTATTTAGCATTTTAATTTTAAGGCAAG
>NW_007377458.1:0-2063 GCF_000475195.1 Diaphorina citri
CGTTCCAGGAACAAGAGGAAGATATCTATCCTGCTAGCAGAGCGAGGGACCAGCTTCACCCTATGGAAGGATACTATTGATAATCTTTCCTCTTACAAGATCAGTGGCGAAGGTTTTCACACCATGTATCTCTCATCCGACCACACCACTATGATAGGACTTAGCTTTGACAATATAGAATCCTCCAAGGAGTTGTGGATGTATATTGAGAAGCTGACGTCATGCCCGGAGAACATTTGCCTGTCCATGCCCAAATCAAAACACAAGTCTGCGTCCAATCTAGTGAATCAACATAACCAGAAAATTAAATTCAAATTACCAGACAAAAGTTTAATCTCCACACCTTGCTGCTTCCAGCATATCACCAACGTGGACATAGCGGATAGAGAGAGATACTATTCTCTGCAGACCATGCTACCTGGACATCATGAAGGAGATCATGTGTCCATATCCAACCATTCCACTAATAATAGTCATTTGTAATATACCCTGGTGTGTGTACAAACGTTATTGTATTTTGTTATTTGTTCAAGCTGTGAAAACACGGTGCGTGTGAGTGTCAATGTAGTATCAAGTAAATCAAATCATTACCAATCAATCCTCTGGGTCAATAACTCCATGTTGAAATGAATGTTCACTTCTGCGCAAGTGTAGAGAAGTGCCAAATGTGTTGAAGTTGACAAACCCGAAGCTGTGTCCACACCATTGTCAACGCCCGAATGGAATCCTTTGTATTTTTGGTTTTTGAATTTATAAATATCATATCGATCGACGACCGTCGACTAGTTATGGACACAACTCTGATATTAATTTTAGACCCCGGGATGAAATTTTTAATTTAAACAATTATTTTTGACCACGTTGTCAAGAGTCAAGAAGACGCATTCCCACCTCAACTTTGTATTGTCTTAGTTTCATGTTATTATTTATTCATGTCCCATATGTATGTTTGTTGTGTCGTGTTATTGTTTAATCTACCCTTTAATTTGTCACTTTTACAGTAGGTACCTAAGTTGTTTTTCTATATTTTCCACTTCGGTGTAGCATAGACAAATCCCGGCCAGGGCGGAAAAAGTTGAACCGAAATTCTCCGTTCTTGGATAGGAATAGATGTAAAAGAATGTACCTTGAAGTAATGCGAAAGCGGTACTGAGGTACAATCTAAAAAGAAAAGTAGATTCCAAAAAGGAAAATGATAAAAATATGTGCGACATACCTAGGTACCTAATTATTTTATACCCTCTTAAAATAGATAATATTCGTTTTAAAACATTATTGTGATTTTGTACAGATTATGTTCTAAGTTTTAAATTAGTTGTAAGAAAATTTTTGTTGTACCTATGAATACAAACAGTCAGTGTTCGGATCTATAGATATTTTCTGACATTGCTGCATTATATTGTAACAGTTAGCGTGGTTTTCACTAATTTTCAGTGCCTATAAAAACCCAAAATTAGTGTCAAAGATATGTATATTGTTGAACTTCCAAGTAGAGTTTGTAATAAAATATTAATCTACATGATGATTTCTTTTTCCAGCTTCAGTTATGATGTTAGTAAACTGACTTCGTATTGGCAATCAGCTTATCAAAATTCTTGATAACGGAGAGTTTTGAAAATATGAATAGTGGAAATATGGAAATTTCTGAATAATTATGATATGTAGGTAGGGACAACTTTGTACAAGCCATATTGTGTAGGCGCCCTATTCTAAACAAAGGCTAAACAATATAGACATACCTACCTATTTTTGTATCTGTTTCATAAATAAAAATAAATAAACAATACAAATCTTATTGAATCCTACTGTTTTATTTTATTTATGTATGGAGAAGCTGTATTTAAATTTAGATAAGTGTTCAGAAACTGACTTTGTATTTAGGGGCAAAATAACATTCCAAGTTCTCGCTAGTTTTTCGGTTCGGTACTCCGAAACTTCTACTTTGCAAAGTTTAAAATAAGAAAGAAGAAACAGAAGAAAATAGATAAATTTGGGGTCTGATGAATTTAAATGTAAGATAAATTACCCAATTTTTTTTATATCTTTATAAGAAATAAATGGTC
>NW_007377458.1:2127-102285 GCF_000475195.1 Diaphorina citri
ACATGTTATTTTAAACATCTAACTGCGGAACTTTACAAAACATCTATGCGTTACACGAGTTGTGACTATAGAACATTGAACGAAGTAAAAGTGATGGAATGCAGTGGATACCCCTAAATTCGTTCTCGGCCCCCCAGGTGTTTCACTCAAATTTTGAGCCAAAGTCAAATTATCTAGTCAACGCGAATGAACCCACTACAAGCTTCAGTATCTCGTCCCTTTTTACTCCTTGTTGCCTTAAAAAGAAAAAGAAGATGCTGAAGATCTAGAACTCTACTTAGCTAAATTTTTTATGCTAGTAAGCACACTTGTAGCTGTGCTGAGCGGTAATGTCGACGGCATTATGCTACTTGCAGTATTTTATACTGCTGGTTGAACAGAAAAGAAAAAAAGATCGGACTCGGCGGATGCGCACATCGCGTAAAAACCAGCTTTTAAAGGATAGAATTTTATGAGGGGCACCATTACTTTCTAGTAATTTTTCTTTTTTTGTTTTTTTTTTTTTTTTTTTTTTTTTTTTTTTTTTTTTTTTTTTTTAAGAGGTTTGACAGAGGGAACTTTAACTGCTATGGTCTTATCGTCCCGAAATCGAGGAGAGAAGGAAGACAGGATAGGAGAAAGCCAGCCGTTCCGAGAACGAACATTATCCCATCAGGATAAAATCCGCCCCGGGCGGGAATCGAACCCGCGGCCTAGCGCTTACAAGGCAGACGCACTACCAACTCAGCTAACTAGGCTGGCGTAGAATTTTCAAATTTCCACCTTCCTCAATATTGTTCTTTGTAGAAACTCATAATAAGTATACATTCTCGTACATAATTATCTTTGCAAGCTAATTAAGTCAACAAGTACTTTGAAATCACAGTTTGTTTGGTAATCTCTGAAGCCCCGTTACCAAAACCAGTCACAATTACTTGTTTAATTGTACTCGAAGTTTATAGTAGGTATTGTTGGGTGTACAGGTTCAAGGCGGTGATAACAACCAGTTTTATTATCTCCTTAAAACCTCCTAAAGATCTGTAGAACTGACTGATAAAGGGGTTCCCCTCCTGAATTTGGTACAAAAATTTAACTGGAAAACAGTAAAGTCCAGTACCTAGGTATGTATAATTTTGACACAAGCCAAATGCAAAATTAGAATTCACTCCGCTCGTTCATTGATGGATCACTATCAAGGTTAAAGGAAAACCCATCTTGGATTTATCAATAAACGGTGTGTTAGATCGTTAAATAATTAAATACCTACACAAGTTACGTTAGTTAGATAATATCTTCTGGCTTATTTTACTGTCGATTATTTAAAATAATTCCATCATAAATAAAGTTTTTTTTATAAATACCTACAAAAAAAAAAAACTTTATTTATGATGGAATTATTTTAAATAATCGACAGTAAAATAAGCCAGAAGATATTATCTAACTAACGTAACTTGTGTAGGTATTTAATTATTTAACGATCTAACACACCGTTTATTGATAAATCCAAGATGGGTTTTCCTTTAACCTTGATAGTGATCCATCAATGAACGAGCGGAGTGAATTCTAATTTTGCATTTGGCTTGTGTCAAAATTATACATACCTAGGTACTGGACTTTACTGTTTTCCAGTTAAATTTTTGTACCAAATTCAGGAGGGGAACCCCTTTATCAGTCAGTTCTACAGATCTTTAGGAGGTTTTAAGGAGATAATAAAACTGGTTGTTATCACCGCCTTGAACCTGTACACCCAACAATACCTACTATAAACTTCGAGTACAATTAAACAAGTAATTGTGACTGGTTTTGGTAACGGGGCTTCAGAGATTACCAAACAAACTGTGATTTCAAAGTACTTGTTGACTTAATTAGCTTGCAAAGATAATTATGTACGAGAATGTATACTTATTATGAGTTTCTACAAAGAACAATATTGAGGAAGGTGGAAATTTGAAAATTCTTACTGTTTTCCAGTTAAATTTTTGTACCAAATTCAGGAGGGGAACCCCTTTATCAGTCAGTTCTACACATCTTTAGGAGGTTTTAAGGAGATAATAAAACTGGTTGTTATTTACCGCCTTGAACCTGTCCACCCAACAATACCTACTATAAACTTAGAGTACAATTAAACAAGTAATTGTGACTGGTTTTGGTAACGGGGCTTCCGAGATTATCAAACAAACTGTGATTTCAAAGTACTTATTGACTTGATTAGCTTACAAAGATAATTATGTACCTACGAGAATGTACATATTATGATTTTCTACAAAGAACAATATTGAGGAAGGTGGAAATTTGAAAATTCTACTTTTCAATGTACAATAAAATTTTGTATTGACGCCTTGAAATGTTTTGTAGATACGCAATGTGCTCAACACTGATATCTTGTAACTTGCTTCATTTTCACTACCTACGTCACCTATGGGGATTATAAGCAAGAGCCGGGGGGTCCACAAAGTGAGTTTAAACTCGGTTTCAGTTTAATAGATCAGTTGCGCTTACTTGGGTGATGTTTCAAAGTCATAGAGCAGGAAAAATGAGGAACAACGGAATTTTTCTTTTTCTTCTACGACTTCTAGATCTTGAGATGAATGGAGTCTACAATCGTAGACGACCCCCAATACGCCAGCTGTCCCGTCCTGCCCAAGGATATGAATCAGGAGGACAGTTTCGAGGACCCGCCCTCTAGTGAGCGGTTTGACAACTATCAGCGTGGTGGTAGAAGGCGACTGTCCTCGTCGACAGTTAGTCCGTCGGATACCAGTACTGGGAGCTCGGTAGATTCCGAGCTGTCGGATGAAGAGAAGCTGCAGATCGAAAGCTCGTTCCGCGGATTGAAAACACAAGTGAGTATATCGTAGGTATGCCAGTCTATTTAGGCCATTCACTCACTATCAGTGCCCTAAATCACCAAAGTATGAAAAAGTATTTACAATTCCATATTTCGATATGATTCGTCCAAATTTAAAATTCTGCTTTTCCATTGGCTATTACACTTGTAAGATACTTTTCCATACTTTGGTGATTTAGAGCACAGGTAGGCCTAATCAGGTGTCAGGTATACGGTATACCGTACACCTGATAGAGTCAGTTCTACCTGATAGTGTGTGTGATCATCAGGTAGACCTGACAGACGGACCTTTTCAGCCGTACCTGTCAGGTCTACCTGATAATGACTGGTTGGCCTTACCTTCGAAGATAGAGCACCTGTTTCTTGTAAGCGCTAGGTCACAGATCATTTTACCGCCCAGGACGACCTTTTCTAAACAGATAAAGTTCGTTCTCAGAACGGCTGACTTCCTGCTACAATACATCACTCGATCATTCGGATGGGTATTAGGTATACCTACATTTGCACACCGAATTGATGTTTTCTACACATCTACACGTGATGCTGAGTTGATAACTAATTACTTACCTATAATGTAATAAATGACTAATTGATTACATGTCAATAATATTAATAACAACCGAGAAGCATTGGGGAAGCACAGATTCGCACAGATCCCTTCCTTGTGATGGGAACTGGACGTATGATGAGCAGCTATTTATAACTATGTACTTATGTAGCATAGAAACAAGCCGTACGTTACGTACGTACGTACGTTACGTACGTACGTACGTTACGTACGTACGTACGTTACGTACGTACGTACGTTACGTACGTACGTACGTTACGTACGTACGTACGTTACGTACGTACGTACGTTACGTACGTACGTACGTTACGTACGTACGTACGTTACGTACGTACGTACGTTACGTACAGACCATGGGCTAAAAATCACTTTTTTGACATCAGGGGATCCCAAAACGGATATTTCCAACCATTTCCCGATTTTGAAAATTTGGACCGATTGCAATACTTTCATTACTAGTATAGCTCCGCTATACTGTAGTAATAGAAAGTAATACCGATAAATCGTGAACTTTTACGTCACGGCATACGCTCCCGTAAACGATGACGTCATAATTTATGACTCCCGCTTCGTTTTTTTTGTGCGCAAGTGTTTCTGCGCATTTTGACGTGAAATCTGACGTCACAACTCTTTGAACTTTTTCATTAGAACGGCAATTAAAAATTTCATTAGAACGGCAATTTGACCTCAGATTTGGATTTTTCACAACTTTTTACGTAGGAATCGACCTTTCATTAATAATATTTTCCCAATTGCAACTCCTCCATTCTTGTGTATTTTGTGTCTGATTCCAGGAGCCTCCCATCACCATGTCTCCAGTGTCTACAATCGTAGACGACCCCCAATACGCCAGCTGTCCCGTCCTGCCCAAGGATATGAATCAGGAGGACAGTTTCGAGGACCCGCCCTCTAGTGAGCGGTTTGACAACTATCAGCGTGGTGGTAGAAGGCGACTGTCCTCGTCGACAGTTAGTCCGTCGGATACCAGTACTGGGAGCTCGGTAGATTCCGAGCTGTCGGATGAAGAGAAGCTGCAGATCGAAAGCTCGTTCCGCGGATTGAAAACACAAGTGAGTATATCGTAGGTATGCCAGTCTATTTAGGCCATTCACTCACTATCAGTGCCCTAAATCACCAAAGTATGAAAAAGTATTTACAATTCCATATTTCGATATGATTCGTCCAAATTTAAAATTCTGCTTTTCCATTGGCTATTACACTTGTAAGATACTTTTCCATACTTTGGTGATTTAGAGCACAGGTAGGCCTAATCAGGTGTCAGGTATACGGTATACCGTACACCTGATAGAGTCAGTTCTACCTGATAGTGTGTGTGATCATCAGGTAGACCTGACAGACGGACCTTTTCAGCCGTACCTGTCAGGTCTACCTGATAATGACTGGTTGGCCTTACCTTCGAAGATAGAGCACCTGTTTCTTGTAAGCGCTAGGTCACAGATCATTTTACCGCCCAGGACGACCTTTTCTAAACAGATAAAGTTCGTTCTCAGAACGGCTGACTTCCTGCTACAATACATCACTCGATCATTCGGATGGGTATTAGGTATACCTACATTTGCACACCGAATTGATGTTTTCTACACATCTACACGTGATGCTGAGTTGATAACTAATTACTTACCTATAATGTAATAAATGACTAATTGATTACATGTCAATAATATTAATAACAACCGAGAAGCATTGGGGAAGCACAGATTCGCACAGATCCCTTCCTTGTGATGGGAACTGGACGTATGATGAGCAGCTATTTATAACTATGTACTTATGTAGCATAGAAACAAGCAAAGTGGAGGGGCCATAATATAGGTATACCGTTATGCATGAGGTTTGAATGTATTCAAGGCTAGCTGCCTTGGTTTCTCTTATGTTGTTTTATCTCAGACTCAGACCTCAGTTCATGTTTTATGCTTATGATTGTGGGTTGTGTTGTCCGTTTTTCGTATGTAATCGAATTTTAAATACATAGGTACTTAGTTTATTTTTATTATTTTGGAAACGGGACCTTTATCTAGTGCGGATTGGATTAAAAAGTATAAATTCTGGAGTTGCTTTATGCGTCTTTTGTGTTGAGTTACCGCAATGAGTGAATAATGTTGTAGATACCTACTTATTTGAACCAAAGAGGTACATCATAGTGGATAATGGTAACATTGGACTGTAGGTACTGGACTATAGGTAAATCTATTTAGCAATGACTTCAGAGAGCATCATCACGGAAGATATTGAAATCAGGCATCTGAAACAGTACGTTGTTCATGAACTGGGTATTATTCTGAATGAACGAGATGACTGGAAGAAGATCATGTCCATCGTGACAGTAGACTGTGATCCTCTCAAACCGTTGAAATACAGCGCCAAAGATATCAAAATCGTGGAGCGCGCTGGGAAAAGAAATTTTCCAGAACGAGGCTGCACGGATATATTTCTTGATGAGTGGGGAACAAGTGGAAGACGAAGGCCAAGGCTGAGTGATTTGATCATGTTCCTGAAGAAAGCAGAGTTACACCAAGCTGCACGATATGTTGAGGTCGATGTCTTGAAGAAACCGGAATCTCCCGGTGACAATACGGAAGCGGCAGAGTGGTTACAAGAAGTAATCCAGCAGGAGGAAGCCAACAACAAGACAGAGTATATTGGAGAACTCATTGCATTCACATTCTGTGACTTGGAACGCGCTACTGATGGTTTCAATCGTAAACCTTATCCAAGACGAGGGAATAAACTAGGCGAGGGACAATTTGGAACTGTGTACTATGGAAAACTGAAGAACGGTATGGAAATTGCAGTGAAAACGCTGGAAAACAATGCCAACTATTCAAGTTCGAATTCAGATAATACAGAAGCTGCTATGATTCCAATCCTACTGTTTGAAAATGAAGTCCAAACTTTGAGTCAATGCAAACACGTCAACTTGCTGCGGCTTCTAGGTTTGTGTAATAACATTATGAACTGTATTGTGTATGAATACATGTGTAATGGTTCGTTATATGACAGACTTGCCCGCGTGAACAATACTCCACCACTAGATTCAAACAAGAGATACTCCATAGCACTGGGTGTGGCAGAAGCCTTGCATTACCTGCATAGTCTCAGTAAACCCATCATACATCGAGACGTCAAATCAGCCAATGTTCTTCTAGACGAAAACTTTGTTCCCAAACTGGGCGATTTCGGCATCGTTAAAATGAGCGAAACTTCAAATATGAAAACAATGTATACTGAAAACCTCACTGGCACTCGTCCTTACATGCCACCTGAAGCGATGCATTGTCAGATATCTACCAAGACGGACGTGTTTAGCTATGGTGTTATTCTACTAGAACTGTTGACAGGAATGAAGCCCATTGATGACAATAATACTATCCTGTATTACTATCTCGTAGTAGAACAAGAAGTTCCAGTGAGAGAGGTCCTGGATAAGGAAGCTGGAGAATGGAATGAAACTCATGTTGAAACATTGATCGGTATTGTCTTTGAGAAATGTTGCGTCTTTGAAAAAGATAAGCGAGCTTCCATGCGGGATATTGTGGACCTCCTGAGTAAAAGTGTTAATAACTAACAAGGGAACTTGGGTTTTCCCTATGGTTTGTTGTAAAGAATCAAAGATTAAAGTGCTCATTTCTTTGGAATCATCAGAACTCTTATACGAGTTATGTATATCTTGGCTTGATGGATCATGATATAAAGTGTCTTCCCAACATGCAATGTCATCGGTGAGTGGTTATGGTATTTGCGAGAAAATTTTGGTAAAATAGGGGGTGATAAACATGACACATGATCCAGTCCGTTCTTTCCCTTTAATTTTTCGTTCTTTTAATTTGTATAGAGTATTCTCTGGATAACTTCTAACTGGACTTTTCTCATTTGTTTCAGATGTTCGTATGTAACTCCCTAGCAAACCTGTACGTGGGCAAAGTTTCCTCAAGGACGCAAGAAAACAATAACATCAACTGGGAACTACACTACACTGGCATTCCTGTCATTATCCTGGATACAGGAGAGACAAAACAATGCCAACTATTCAAGTTTGAATTCAGACAATACAGAAGCTGCTATGATTCCAATCCTACTGTTTGAAAATGAAGTCCAAACTCTGAGTCAATGCAAACACGTCAACTTGCTGCGGCTTCTAGGTTTCTGTAATAGCATCATGAACTGTATTGTGTATGAATATATGTGTAATGGTTCGTTATATGATAGACTTGCCCGTGTGAACAATACTCCACCACTAGATTCAAACAAGAGATACTCCATAGCACTGGGTGTGGCAGAAGCCTTGCATTACCTGCATAGTCTCAGTAAACCCATCATACATCGAGACGTCAAATCAGCCAATGTTCTTCTAGATGAGAACTTTGTTCCCAAACTGGGCGATTTCGGCATCGTTAAAATGAGCGAAACTTCAAATGTGAAAACAATGTATACTGAAAACCTCACTGGCACTCGTCCTTACATGCCACCTGAAGCGATGCATTGTCAGATATCTACCAAGACGGACGTGTTTAGCTATGGTGCCCAAATCAAAACACAAGTCTGCGTCCAATCTAGTGAATCAACATAACCAGAAAATTAAATTCAAACTACCAGACAAAAGTTTAATCTCCACACCTTGCTGCTTCCAGCATATCACCAACGTGGACATAGCGGATAGGGAGAGATACTATTCTCTGCAGACCATGCTACCTGGACATCATGAAGGAGATCATGTGTCCATATCCAACCATTCCACTAATAATAGTCATTTGTAATATACCCTGGTGTGTGTACAAACGTTATTGTATTTTGTTATTTGTTCAAGCTGTGAAAACACGGTGTGTGTGAGTGTCAATGTAGTATTAAGTAAATCAAATCATTATCAATCAATCCTCTGGGTCAATAACTCCATGTTGAAATGAATGTTCACTTCTGCGCAAGTGTAGAGAAGTGCCAAATGTGTTGAAGTTGACAAACCCGAAGCTGTGTCCACACCATTGTCAACGCCCGAATGGAATCCTTTGTATTTTTGGTTTTTGAATTTATAAATATCATATCGATCGACGACCGTCGACTAGTTATGGACACAACTCTGATATTAATTTTAGACCCCGGGATGAAATTTTTAATTTAAACAATTATTTTTGACCACGTTGTCAAGAGTCAAGAAGACGCATTCCCACCTCAACTTTGTATTGTCTTAGTTTCATGTTATTATTTATTCATGTCCCATATGTATGTTTGTTGTGTCGTGTTATTGTTTAATCTACCCTTTAATTTGTCACTTTTACAGTAGGTACCTAAGTTGTTTTTCTATATTTTCCACTTCGGTGTAGCATAGACAAATCCCGGCCAGGGCGGAAAAAGTTGAACCGAAATTCTCCGTTCTTGGATAGGAATAGATGTAAAAGAATGTACCTTGAAGTAATGCGAAAGCGGTACTGAGGTACAATCTAAAAAGAAAAGTAGATTCCAAAAAGGAAAATGATAAAAATATGTGCGACATACCTAGGTACCTAATTATTTTATACCCTCTTAAAATAGATAATATTCGTTTTAAAACATTATTGTGATTTTGTACAGATTATGTTCTAAGTTTTAAATTAGTTGTAAGAAAATTTTTGTTGTACCTATGAATACAAACAGTCAGTGTTCGGATCTATAGATATTTTCTGACATTGCTGCATTATATTGTAACAGTTAGCGTGGTTTTCACTAATTTTCAGTGCCTATAAAAACCCAAAATTAGTGTCAAAGATATGTATATTGTTGAACTTCCAAGTAGAGTTTGTAATAAAATATTAATCTACATGATGATTTCATGCGTCTTGACCACTGCCCCACCAAGGCAGGTGGAATAGTCCACGGCCGTCGCGTCGATCGACGAGGTGAATCTATGTAGTCGACGCAGTGTGGACGGTTTCAGTCGACATCGACGGTCGTCGACTATGTGTGGACAGAGCTTAAAATGTGTAGTCAACAACAGGTCCCGCAACCTTCCGACCTCTGTGGTAGAGAGGTTAGAGCACTGATTCTCAAGGCTCAACTCGAAGGTGCTCGGTTCGAATACTGGCTAGGACAGAAATTTTCTGATAAAACTTTTCCGTTCAATAAAATTAGTTAATTGGTTCTTGCTATTTCATAAGACAACAGCTTTTAAGCCAGCCTAGTTACTTTGTCCGGAGGAAGATGGTAAACAGTAGGGTTGAAATCAAGATAATTAATAGCCAGCCTAGTCAGCTTAGTTGGTACAATTTTGTTAGAGCTCATTTTGAGGGAGATTTCTTCAGTGGGAGATTTTGTAATCGCGCCAGCCTAGTTAGCTTGGTTGGTGGCGCGCCTGCCTTGTAAGCGCTAGGCCGCGGGTTCGATTCCTGCCCGGGGCGGATTTTATCCTGACGGGATGATGTTCGTTCTCGGAACGGCTGGCTTCCTTGTAAGCGCTAGGCCGCGGGTTCGATTCCCGCCCGGGGCGGATTTTATCCTGATGGGATAATGTTCGTTCTCGATGGAAGCGCTAGGCCGCGGGTTCGATTCCCGCCCGGGGCGGATTTTATCCTGATGGGATAATGTTCGTTCTCGGAACACCTAGGCCGCGGGTTCGATTCCCGCCCGGGGCGGATTTTATCCTGATGGGATAATGTTCGTTCTCGGAACGGGTTATAAGCGCTAGGCCGCGGGTTCGATTCCCGCCCGGGGCGGATTTTATCCTGTAAGCGCTAGGCCGCGAGTTCGATTCCCGCCCGGGGCGGATTTTATCCTCATGGGATAATGTTCGTTCTCGGAACGGCTCGCGCTAGACCCGGGTTCGATTCCCGCCCGGGGCGGATTTTATCCTGATGGGATAATGTTCGTTCTCGGAACGGCTGGCTTTCGTCCCGGGTTCGATTCCCGCCCGGGGCGGATTTTATCCTGATGGGATAATGTTCGTTCTCGGAACGGCTGGCTTTCGTCCTACGGCATAAATTAAGTTAAGGTTCAGCCAGCCTAGCTAGCTTAGTTGGTAGTGCGTCTGCCTTGTAAGCGCTAGGCCACTGGGCTCGATTCCCGCCCGAGGCGGATTTTATCCTGATGGGATAATGTTCGTTCTCGGAACGGCTGGCTTTCTCCTATCCTCGATTCCCGCCCGGGCGGATTTTATCCTGATGGGATAATGTTCGTCCTCGGAACCCTATCCTGTCTTCTTTCTCTCTTCGATTTCGGGACGATAAGACCATAGCAGTTACAGTTCCCTCTGTCAAACCTCTTGAAAAAAAATCGGTTCGGTACTCCGAAACTTCTACTTTGCAAAGTTTAAAATAAGAAAGAAGAAACAGAAGAAAATAGATAAATTTGGGGTCTGATGAATTTAAATGTAAGATAAATTACCCAATTTTTTTTATATCTTTATAAGAAATAAATGGTCCAGGTACGCAATGTATATTAGTCTATGAAACAATAATAAATATGACAAATTACTGCCTCGGTAGCGCAGTGGTCACGACGCTCGCCTGGTAAACAGGAGGGCATGGGTTTGATCCCAGCCGAGGTATGGAATTTTATCCTCATTTATTTGAGACTTTGACCACATAATAATGGAGCTCTAAGGGTTAGGTGGTAGAAAACGCCTCCGGCGTTAACCTCGCCTAGTGGTTACCTTCCACTCAAGAGTCTATTATTATTATTAAACCAGAGACATTAAGCGAGTACGCGGTATATTTTGCTTCCACAAGTGGTGAAAATGTCACGCCCTCTAATGACCATTAAAGGTGTATCCGCCACACTGTTTAAGACTCTCGGGGTATTTGCATCCAGCATGACTGACGATGGTAAGACTGTCGTAGATTTCCAGCTTGTTGGATTTCAGACAGGCCTTGACGCTATCGATGGTAGCAGGGGTTGGAGTTGGGGTTTTGGTCAGGACCCACACCACCTTTCTATTTTGCGCTGAAAACGACAAAAAGAAGGTATGATAGTCAATATTAAAGAACAGAATAGATATCCCTACTTATTTATTTATGTTAAACCCACCTCAGTGGTGCAATGTTTAACGCGTTGGACTTTGTATGACGTTGGACTGGAGGTTGGTGGTTCGAGTCCAAGTCAAGTCATAAAATCTATCTAGGTGTAATAATTGGGGAACGATATTTGTGACAAGCATTTATGCCTAATATATACAGTTAAAAATTCCTTCTATTTATTTAAAATTTATGTTTTATTTTATTATTATTTTGAGGAGGTTGGATATATGGAACTGTAACTGCTTCTTATCGTCCCGAAAGCGAAGAGAGAAGGAAGATAGGGTCATTGACTTCTGAAATAATCTATGTCTAACTGATGAGTTCAAATAAGAACGAAATGTGTCTTGGGTGGCTCACAGATGTCTGGCTAAAAAAAAGCAATATACTTATCTATAATTATTATACTTAGTTTCAAGGAATCGGGATAGTGTCGGGATTTCTACTTCTATTTCTATAGATAGATTCACGTAGAAGCTATTGTATACTTACACAAGTGATCGAATTTGGTGCACACATAGAACACTTTGACGTCAGCAGTTTCCAGTAGGGATGTGAAGAAGAATCTGTGTTTACCTGCGGGAATGAGAAACAAAATATAGGTAATTACTAGAATAGAATAACATCTGGCTGGGGGACTTTAAACAGGGAGTAGATCAGCTTCGTCTGGCTGGGGGCTTTAAACAGGGAGTAGATCAGCTTAGTCTGGCTGACTGGCTGGGGGACGTTAAACAAGGAGTAGATCAGCCTAAAATTTCCCTGACTAAATCAATAGCAAAAGGTTGAGTGCGAAGTAAATTTCATGTCCTCACAAAGCTGAGTGCACCCCGAACTCCAAGCACAGAGGCGAAAAAATTTCGACCCCGCCGGGAATTGAACCCGGGACCTCCGGCGTGCAAGCGTCAAACTTCACGATTTACCGGTATTTTTTAAATCGATTTATCTCGGTAATTAGAAGTCGTAGAAGAAAAAGAAAAATTCCGTTGGTGATCATTTTTCCTGCTCTATGACTTTGAAACATCACCCAAGTAAGCGCAACTGATCTATTCTGAGAGCGAGACAAACGGCGCGGCTTTTTATGCATCGTGTGAATGATACCTACTTCAAATCCAGCCGCATGCACACGATAGGTCTGTTTTTCATTCCTACGCCGCATCGATGCGGCGTTTACTCTGCGTCAGGAGTGGGGGTAAAAAATGGAAATTCAACAAACATGACGACATCTAGTGGAGAAATTACGAAACATTTTTTTCATTTCCCTCAATAAAGTAACTTTAAAAGGTCGAAAATTCAATTTTTAATTGCCGTTCTAATGGAAAAATTCAAAGAGTTGTGACGTCATATTTCACGTCACAATGCGCAGAAACGCTTGCGCACAAACAAACGAAGCGGGAGTCATGAATTATGACGTCATCACCTACAGGCGCGTATGCCGTGACGTCAAACTTCACGATTTACCGGTATTTTTTAAATCGATTTATCTCGGTAATTAGAAGTCGTAGAAGAAAAAGAAAAATTCTGTTGGTCCTCATTTTTCCTGCTCTATGACTTTGAAACATCACCCAAGTAAGCGCAACTGATCTATTGAGAGAGAGAGAGAGAGAGAGAGGAAATGTCTAAATCCTAGAAAACAATATGCTTAAATTTCTTCTTCTTCTTCTTCCTCCTCAAATCAATTTCTTCTGTTTACAGACCAGCAATTCCCGTTGACACCCCAGTCATTCCCAAGACTCCCAAACCTATCACCCCCAATAAGGAGCTTCCAGAATCTCAGGAAGAAAGTGGAGGGAGTCTGTTCAGTTGGGTGAAAGACACTGTGAGTCAGCAAAGTCAAAGCATTCTGTCCAAAGTGGCAGAGAAAGCTAAAAATTCCGTCGACAGTATGATCACCACATTGGATCCTCAAATGAGAGATTTCATCGGTAAGATAGCACTTAAATTATAGTGTTTTAATTAGACAGTCAAATTAGGACATGTACATAGGTAGTCCCTTTATCCCATCAGTTTAATATTCATGACAAGCAGGAGAGAAACTCCAGAGTTCTAGAGGAATAAAATTTAGTTGGAAAATGATGTGTTGGACATTCTAAAAGTGCATATACACTACTATCTACCAAAGTAGATTGACATCAGTCATTGGATCGATATCGGCTAGAATCTATTTAAGGTATTTGAGATCAAATAATTTTGGTTTCTCGTTTTCAGGCACAAATAAAGCTGATTTAACCATCACAGTAGCATCAGATAAGGAAGTCAAGATCAGTCCTGTCAGAGAAGCTTTCCATGGTCTTTTTCCTTCAGCAGCTGTGAGGTAAATTTGAGATAATTATGATAATGCATCACCTGCAAAATCCCATAAGGAGGTTCAGCTTTATTAACAGCTTGAGAGAAGTATCTCAGATCAGAATGATGTTCTGAGGTACTTCTCTCAAACTTGAAGAAAAAAAATTAGGTTTGACAATAATAGAGGGAACTGTAACTACTTACTAGGGTCTTATCGTCCCGAAATCGAAGAGAGAAGGAAGACAGGATAGGAGAAAGCCAGTCGTTCCGGGAACGAAGCTTATCACTTCAGGATAAAATCCGCCCCGGGAGTTAATCGAACCCGCGGCCTAGCGCTCACAAGGCAGACGCAAGCCATCCAAGACGCGTTTCGTTCTTACCTGAGATCATCAGTTAGACATAGCTCATTTCGAAAGTTAAGGACAATATTATAGGTCACAATTATGAAAGCATATATGCTTTCATGATTTATATGCCGTAAAAATTTTCTTTCACTCACAGAGGTATCGGTGTATATCCGCGCTGTGCAGCTCAACCCGTGGGATTCGAAGCCGCGACCCTCGCCGCAAACTCCCGAGTTCGAACGCTACGAGAGATGCATGAGATTGTTGGACCTGTGGTGGTAGTGGAGAGCTTCATAGTGGAAATACGACCTGATAAGTAAGTACCTACATACCTATTATTTAATATTGGAGCTCATAATGGAAATACGACCTGATAAGTGAGTGCCTACCCATCTAAAGCTGTGTCCACGCATAGTCGACCCCGCCGATCGACGAGGTGAAGAGGTGAATCTATGTTGTCGAGACAGTGTATGGTTTCAGTCGACGTTGATCAACTATGACTTAATATTGGAACTGTTACTTAAAGAGTTAAAGTACGTAATGTATGAACGTGATTTTCCAGGTGCGAGGCTGTAATACAGCCAGATACCAACTTATGACCACCACCATACAAATCAAATGGAACTTAACAAGCTGTTAGCTTAAAAGGCCTTCTAGGGACTGAAAAAATATTGATAAAATCCACCCTAAGTGTTGGAAACTTGTTGATCGATCCTGAATTGCCACCCTAGTTAGCTTGGAAGGTAGCGTGTTTGCATTGTAAGCACTAGGTCGCGGATTCGATTCCCGCCCGGGACGGATTTTATCCTATACAGATAAGGTCCGTTCTCAAAAGGGCTGGCTTTCTCCTATCCTGTCTTTCTTCTCCCTTCGCTTTCAGGACGATAAGACAATAGCATTTATAGTTCCCCCTATCGAACCTTTTTTTAAAAAAAGTTGAAATTTTTTTTCAATGCCAATTGACCCAAGCTGCCAGACGTCTGTAGTAATACTCTGGCCGGCTTGTGTTCTGCTTACAGACAGACCACACGGAATGGCAGATGGCCCTCACAGGTGTACCTAGAAGACAAATGATACTGACAGCCGCCAAAATCGTAGCGAACCTATACAAGACCGTGGTATCGTAAGTCAGACCGATAGAAAGTATAAAGAATCTGCCAATTTTAACATTGGACCTTGTGATTGTTCAGGACTTAACAGTGTTTACGTATTCTGGACTGAGAGAGGTTTTCTTAGCTGATACTTATACATGTATTCTACACTGGGAGAGGTCCTACCTTCCACTCATCTGGTATTATGTACCTACTTCGAGAATTATTGTTGTCATCTTACGACGGGGATTTTTGGCCTCCATCTCAGATGACCTATAATCTTCTTCTTCCTAGCCTTTTCCTATTGAAATAGGGTCAGTTTTCTTGTCAGTCTGTTCAAGGCAGCCCTATTGTGTACCTCATGATCAGAGTCCTTCAAATATGACGTTTATTTTTCTTAAAATATGACTCTAAAAATATGACTTTATGACGTTTATTTTTCGTGGAATATGACTTTTATTTTCGTCAAATATGACGTTTATTTTTCAAAAATACCTTCACATAAACCAATATACTAAAAGTAGATTAGCTCTAAGAACTTCAATAAAAAAAAAGTCAGTTTTTAAGGGGTACAGAAAGTTACAAGGAGGTTAATATATGTACTTTATTGATTGTTGAAGAACAGTATGAGATTGTGGACAAAGTGACTATCGGCGCTCCTCAGGCAATAAGTATCGTCGCTCGTCGCTGCTCAGGCGGATTTAAGACGCAGCGTTGACGCTAAAGTAGGGGAAGTGGAATGAAAAACACGCGTCGGGTTCGCATCGCACCCACGTCGGAATGAAAAACAGACCTGATCAATGTGAAGGAAAAGAGGGGAAGTTGTAGACTTGTGGAATGAAGATGGCTGAGTTCACACACTTGAAATTTGTAGAAAAAGAAAAATTCCAAACGCAAATCGATACATATTTGAATTTTTGCTGATAAGATAAGAGAAAGTGATAAGTTTTCCGGAATTTCCTGGTTTGTTCTGCAGAAAACGAGGATCGAAGATTATTTTGCACCACACAACGTTTATCACTGAAAGGTAAGTACGCGCCTGTTTTTAGAAGAACATGGTGTTACTACGGCTTTGTCTTCTGTCGAACATAAGATGCAATCTCTCCCTGAAATCAGACAGTGTTTCACAACTAGAGTCTAGACCTAGGCTAATATGTGCCAGAGAGGCAGAAATATTATTTTCTTGATAATGTAGGCATAACATTTGTAGCTGGGAAAAGAAAAGAGGCCAATGTTTCAGTCTGGCTTTCAGGATCAAATTCTTTGTAGGAGGAGGAGGTTTATCTTTAGCTGCATATTGGAATATTGCTTACTAATCTTATAAATTTTATAATACATGAGCTGAATAGCACTTGAGTCAAATTTGGTTGAGTTTGAGGAAATGATTACTTTTACAATCATGCAGGGCTGTATCCAGAATTTTGTCGAGGGGAGAGCCAAGAGTCAGGCCTGCAATCATGGAATAGAGCTCCAAATTGTACATGGGTAGTTAATAACTATCAAGAAGTGTTCCCAATTTATTTTATCTTTGGTGTTCAATTTTTTCAGATCCTTTTCACTGGAGCATATTGGTGATTCAAAATGCAGGAGGAAAACAATGAATCATCATTTGAATTTGTTGAGAAAAAATCATCTGAAGGTACCTAAAACAAAGATTTTAACTAAATACAATATTCAATGTAGGTAGCTTAATCTTTGTAATTTTTTCTAACCATATTTTCCAAAGTTATCATAAAATCTTGTGAGTAAATTTTACCTAGCTTGCCTAGCTATAATATTTAGGTATGTGCTTGTTGGATTACAAGTGGTTCATGCCTACCAGCAGTCTGTCAAATGCTAGGCTGCAGGTTTGATTCCTACCTGGAGTGGATTTTATCCTGATGGTATAATGTTTGTTCTCGGAACGGCTGGCTCTCTCCTATCCTGTCTTCCTTCTCTCTTTGATTTTGGGAAGATAAGACCATAGCAGTTACAGTTCCCTCTGTCAAACCTCTTAAAAAAAGGGCTGTCAAATGGTCTCAGTGTGAGTGGCAGAAAAATCTCAAGACCTACGTCTCTCAGATGAAAGACTTAGGTCTGAAGCTTTTCCAGCCACACATTTTCTGACTGTTTTTTGAGCATGAGGGGGTGGCCTAAAAACTATCTTTGAGACGTCAACTCATTTATTACCTACAAATGAATACCCTTGGTCTAAATGCCTTAAACCTAAACAAATCTGTGCCCAGTACTAGGTAGTTCTTAGCATTGCTACTCACATTTTAGACGCAGAAGGCCATGCATAGAATTGTACGGTTCCTGTGAGACTGCCAGTCACCAGAGTTTCTCCCGTGACGCTCCACACAAGAGAGGTCACGGGTTCGTGTTCCTGCAGATGGAACCGTGATATGACACGCCCTGTGGTGAGCTCGTGAGTGAGAACCAAGCCATCCTCACCTGGGAAGAAACACAGGGCAAAGTTGAACTAAATCTTCTTTTTCTTCGCCTTTTCCCGTGTACAGACGGGGTCGGCGTTTTTCGTCAGCTTTGGGCTGACATTTGGTTTTTGGGTACACATTTTACGAGTGGATGCCCTTCACACTCAACCTTTGCTATATCTTTAGCAAGGGAAATATACATATATCGGTACCTATAAATAATATGAAACAGTTGAACTAAAGGGGACTAAGTGACTAACATGACAGTCAAAATATATTAATGGGACAAGGCCCAAGGGTGGGGAAAAAAAGAAGCCCAAAGGACAAGATTTATTGCTCCCCCGCGGGGTACACATTTTACGAGTGGATGCCCTTCACACTCAACCTTTGCTATATCTTTAGCAAGGGAAATATACATATATCGGTACCTATAATATTAAACAGTTGAACTAAAGGGGACTAAGTGACTAACATGACAGTCAAAATCTATTAATGGGACAAGGCCCAAGGGTGGGGAAAAAAAGAAGCCCAAAGGACAAGATTTATTGCTCCCCCGCGGGAGATACAGGGGTCCCAAATGTAGTAATATATCAATAATATCTGTCTACAAAATAAACTCTGTACTTGCCACCGGCCCTACGTCCCCCTCGGGATTAAGGTTGTGGTTATGTACCGGGTTGGGTTGACAGACGTTCTTCAGATTTCTCTTCGCTTCCAGAAACCTTTTGTATTCGGGAATGTTCTCATAGTTGACTCTGAACGGATCTGAGTTGTACTTTTGTTCTGTGTGATTTGCATTGAAAGTGTCTGGTTCTGTTTCTGGTCCATCATCTAGATCTTTTATATCCGAAATTGTCAGGTCTATTTTACTTTGGATTAGCTGAAATGTGGAGGAAACTTTCAGCCTTAAGGTACATTTCTGGGAGTGTAAAGGGACTTTGCTTTTATCATCCTCTAGAACTCTCTACCAGTATAAATGAGTTAGGTTCTATTTCTGGTTCTGATTCCTTGGGATTGAAATTGACTCCCCAAGTTTCGTTTTAACTAGGCCTTTTATGAATTAATTCCGTTTCGCTGGGAAAAGGTAAAACTAACTACCTACCTACTTACTTAAACATTGATTTTTCAATCCTTCAATCAACTTATCTGATGAGAATTTGTTATATTTATAAGAATACACATAAATACTTACCTCAAGGAATGGAAAGTTAATTTCTTGAGTAAAAAACGTCTCCAGAGAAGAAAATGTGTCTTCTGAAATTTTCAATGAATACCTGTTTTCCCTGAAAATAAAAAGTGGGTACAGAGTACACAATTTGTGAAATAAATTCTTAGCATAAGTATCTAAGTAAATGTGTACACATATTATTCTCAACATACACATGACACATCATAACTGCTGTGCAAGCAACAATTTTGTATTGCAGAATATAATTGTTTCTACAGTTTGGCATGGGAGTGGTAACTTAAAAGCAAGGTTAGTTTACCAACCTTGCCTAACCCAACCCGGTACATAACCACGACCTAAAATGTATAGTGACAGGTCATACTTCATCTTGCATGTCAGACCTTTATGTCAAATAAAATAAAATAAATAAGTCATGCCCAGGGCTCATAGATAAAATAGATAGCATGCCCAGGGCTCATAGATAAAATTCAAATCAGAGCGCCGAACACCCTCTCCCTAAGAGAAAGAACCGAAGCTAGAGATTATTTTCAGCTCATAATATTTTTGTACTGTTTAATTTTGACTAACTCTTCAACTTGTTCACAATACTCAGTGTTTTTCAAGAACAAATTCTTGTACCTGGCTTTCTCCTATCCTGTCTTTCTTCTCCCTTCGCTTTCAGGACGATAAGACAATAGCATTTATAGTTCCCCCTATCGAACCTTTTCTTTAAAAAAAGTTGAAATTTTTATCAATGCCAATTGACCCAAGCTGCCAGACGTCTGAAGTAATACTCTGGCCGGCTTGTGTTCGTTGCTATCTTGAAAGCCCAGAAGAGGTTAGGTAGTAGAACAGCCGCGGTAGACAGTAATAGTACACAGAAAAAAGACGGAAGAACACTTTTTTTTAAATCGAACATTTTTTTAAATCGATTTATCTCGGTATCTAGAAGTCGTAGAAGAAAAAGAAAAATTCAGTTGCTCCCCATTATTCCTGCTCCATGACTTTGAAACATCACCTAAGTAAGCGCAACTGATCTATTTCCAAAAGGGAACCGGTTACGTTCCGAAAATTTCCTAAAAGGAATATACACCTCGCCTCGGTTCAGGTTAACCCTCCATCGCTCCATCTAACAAAAGTCTTACCTCTTGATATGGCGTAGAGTAGAAGGTTCGTGTCCGGGATTAGCCAGAGGTACCGAGTTGATTGGTACGATGAGAACATCATTGATCAGAGGACTCACCAGTTTGCTCACCATGATTCTGCCATTCAGTGAGGCGGTGAGCATGAGTGAGGCGTCTGAATTGATTTCCGCGCAGCTTGCTCTGAAAGAGAAAGTAGGAGAGTTCCGAGGTACCGAGTTGATTGGTACGATGAGAACATCATTGATCAGAGGACTCACCAGTTTGCTCACCATGATTCTGCCATTCAGTGAGGCAGTGAGCATGAGTGAGGCGTCTGAATTGATTTCCGCGCAGCTTGCTCTGAAAGAGGAAAGTAGGAGAGTTCCAAGTTAGAAACACACTACTATCACGTCACGTGAGCTCACGAGGGCAGTGTTGCTCTCATGAACGAAATTACCTACAATATTAATGAGAAAACTTTGAACCACATCTTTCTGACCCCCCATGAGCTCACGTGACGTGATAGTAGTTTGTTTCTACCTTTAGTGAACATTAGGTTTTTAACTACAATATTCATACGTTTACGCGCAGCCCAACTGTGTGTAGAGAGTATCTTGCTTGAGTTGCATTCCTGAATTTCCTGAAAGTGACAATTGTGAAACTTCTGACCGTTTAAAAGTGGAAGCTAAAGTCCTAAAAAGTCTGTCTCATCCCAATATCATTGGTTTCAGAGGGGAAGGTAAAACTAAGGATGGGAGAGTGTGTTTAGCTATGGAAACGTGTGGAACATCATTAGGTAAGTAATTTTTCTAGCTAGCCTATTTAACCTGCCTTGGTGGTGTAGTGGTCAAGGCACTCGCTTGGTAAACAGGAGGGTGGGTTTCAATCCCAGCCAAGGTATGGAATTTTATCCTCAATATAATTAGAGAATTTGACCACAATAATAGTAGTAGCCTACTGCTGGAGTAAAGGGACTTTTCAGTCCTATGCGAGCAGTATAAATCGCTGGAGTAAAGGGACTTATCAGTCCTATGCGAGCAGTATAAATAAGCACTATTATTATTATATATAGTAGTAGCCTACTGCTGGAGTAAAGGGACTTTTCAGTCCTATGCGAGCAGTATAAATAAGCACTATTATTATTATTTAGCTTGGAGGATAGTGCATCTGCCTTGTAGGTGCTAGGTTTTGGGTTCAATTCCTGCCTGGTGTTTCATTCCACTTGCACTTTCAATGCCCTGTTTGGATATGAAAATTGGAAGGTCCAATTCAAGATGGCCCCAAGTCCACTTTTAAAGAGAGCCAAAAATGGACTTCAGATCACAACTTTCAAATCTAATAATTTTTTATGCTTTCAGGTGATCTCATAGAGAAAAGACGAGAGGAAGAATTGGGACCATTCCCCCCCGACACCATACTCAAAGTGGCTGAAAGTTTGTGCAGTGCTTTGAACTATTTACACCAGGAGAAGAGCTTACTTCATGGTGACATTAAATCATTCAATGTGCTCATCAAAGGTTTGTAAAAAAAAAAAAAAAAAAAAATTTTTTGGGGTGATAAAAAAATAAATATGGTCATAAAAAAGTTTTGAAAAAAAAAAAAAAAAAAAAAAAAATAGGTAAGTAGGTACCTAAAGAATATCATTGAGATTATGCCCCTTAACAAGTAAAAGTATTCAATCATTATTATTAAGTATGTATATTTTGAAGTTCAAATATGAAACCACAATACCTAGGTACTTCTGTTAGACTTCAGATTGAGTAGGTAAGTATGTGTATCTGTGATTCTGTGATAAACAATAGGATAATCTAAGTATCTAGAAGTCTATTGATATTGACCTCACATTAAATTCTCATTTCCAGGTGATTTTGAACAGATATGGAGAGATCTAGGCGCACAGCAGTGCGCCAGTCCAAATTCCGGTTTGTTTTTATCTGGACATTGTTTTGTCTTAGGATTAGACTTTGGGAGACCTATTGAAGATATTTTGATTATTTTATCCCTATTACCTCTGTAGAGTTATAAAGTTCTGATTCTACATATACATAGGTAGGTAATAGGTAAGGTAGGTATTGCCTATTATTACTAATAGGCATAAACTCACTCTTCCAGATTATGAATGGCCCAGCACATCAGACTCTGAGGTTTGGGTGGTACGTTCTGCAGGGTCTTATGGCAGATGATACTCAGGAGTATGTTGGCACAGAGTTGTGGTCAGCACCAGAAGTCTTGATGGATGGTAAGAGTGGGTGTTACTATTTTAAGTAGATATTAAACAACAAAAGCTTACCTGTGCAGTTACTGGAGCTGAATTTTTCTTGATTTCTGTTTGAACCTTTCCAGAAGTTCTTGCTTTGTAACATTTCCCTTGATGGCATGGCATAATGCCTTGCCACCTCGTAAAACAATCTCTACTCATCACTACCAAACTCAGTGGCGCAATGTTAATGCCTTGGACTTCAGATCTGTAGGTTAGTAGTTCGAGTCCAAGTGAAGTCATAAGATTTATCTAGGTGTAATAATTAACTGGGGAATGATATTAAATTTGTGACAAGCATTTTAACAATGCCCAACACAGTTAAAATTCCTTTTTAATTCCCTTGGTTATCCTATAGGAAGGAGAAAGTAATGTAATTGTTTTTTTTTTTGTTTTTTTTTTACTACTTCCTACCTGTAGAAATCATTTCTGACAAGGCGGACATTTTTTCGTTCGGGCTGACCCTGTGGGAAATGCTGGCTCTGGAGCCCCCCAATATGCCTATGTCCAATTCCATCAACAACAGCACCTGGTCTCAAGACTCTGACTGCTCCATTATGGAATGTACCGCGTCCGGGACCCCAATCAATGAATCCATGTACCAGAGTATGACAGCAGGTGAGTTGGGGTGCACTCAGTCAAGATTGGTCTGACTGAGGGACCTTATACAGGGAGTTCACGAGCTCAGTCTGGCTGGAGGAATTTGAACAGGGAGTAGGCCAGTTTAGTCTGGCTGGGGGACAGGGAAAATACTAGAGACCGAAAGAAATAGCAAAGATTGAGTGGGATGGGCATCCACTCGTAAAATTGTAGCCAAAACCAAACGTCAGTCCAAAGCAATCATCCTAGGCCTGATGGATTGACGAAAATTGCCCCGTCTGGCTTTTTGCCTGATTGGTAAAATTGGGGATTGGGGAAGGCTCCAAATTTGATTTACCGAGTATGTAGGTATGGGCATTGTTTTACTAGGTAGACTATTTAGAAGCCAATTATCACATTGTCTACGGGGCGAAAAATCACGATATGTCTCTAAGATTGGGGGCCTAATTTCAATAAAATCCACTGGCATTCAGACATGAATGACGCCGCTCAAAGAGCGAGGTCACCACAATAATACTCTGCACTGTCAATGATGCCCCGTTCCTACATATTTGAAGACCGATCATCAATTATGTGCTAAGTGCCAAAAATATGAAATTTGAGTTAGGTACGGATTCACGTACCTACTATGTACCAGTGAACATACTCTGTAAAACGCGCTAAGCTCCACAACGTTCCAAAATTTTTAAAAAAATCCCGATAGATGGGGGTAGTGGTTTGTACTCCTTTTATTTTCTTCATAACTTCTGAACCCCTTGGAATTTACGAGCACCAGAAAAACCCAAAGCTAAGCATAATGATTCTCTATCGAATGTGTTAAAAATGAAATCTCCAATGTCATCCATTTTTGTATGACGACGAGATTAGAGAAGAGAGTACTGTCATACAGATCTGTATGACGCCGTAGACAATGTGTTATGAAGATTTAGAAACAGGTTATGTTGTTACACGATATGAAGATTTTCTGCTATGATATGTGAACCTGTTCAATAATGACTCCTCTCTGTCCCTCTATCTATCTATTCATACATCTATATAACTCGTGCTTCAAACCTTGCATGAAGAAGACTCATGCGACTAGATAAACTCAGAATGTAAGTAAAATGTAAATGATGAGATATCAAAATAGGTGTTCATAGACTTCATAGAAAAAATTCTTTAAACTTTGTAATTATGGATCGATAAAACAAACTTTGTATGATGTTCTACTAAGCACGAGGCATATCACTTTTGCTATATAATCATAGCATTAATAAGGTCCCTAAGTACATGCTTTGTTAAATTATCATACATGATCGATAAAACAAACTTTGTATGATGTTCTACTAAGCACGAGGCATATCACTTTTGCTATATAATCATAGCATTAATAAGGTCCCTAGGTACATGCTTTATTAAATTATCATACATAGTATTAAGACCCCAAGGTCCATTAGGCTCCTGTCAACAAGTGCATTTATTTTTTATTTATTTATTTACACGCTAAGCAGCAGGGCCATGTGTAAAGTGCGTTTATAAATTCCAAAATACGACGAGCATAAATAAATTAAACTCCCAATGCCCCATCTTACTACAAAAAGTTTTTAGTTATCCAGAGTTTAAGAAATTGGGTACTTGGTTATTTTTAAAACACAATACCTAACTTAAAAGACAAAGAGAAAAGCCCTTTTTTTCCTGTTCCTGTCTATTTGTTTCAAAGGTGTTTTCAACACAGGTATAGGCACTTAAATGAACCTCAGATTCTGTTTGGTTTATGAAAAGCTGTTATTTCTTAGAACTAAAAGTTGAAACCCATCTGCTAACACTTACCTAGAAAACTGATGTGGTTCTCCAGGTGCAGACTCTGTTTGTTCCGATTTCACAAAGAAAGACTGAGGTGTAAATGAAGAACATTCCAGGCTGCCAACACTTACCTAGCAAACTGATGTGGTTCTCCAGGTGCAGACTGATCTGTTTGTTCCGATTTCACAAAGAAAGACTGAGGTGTAAATGAAGAACATTCCAGATCAGATTGCTTGATGAGTTTGAATAGTGGAGAAGATGAATCCTCCTGAAAAAAAGAGGCAGGGACAGGAAATGCTTTTGAATGAAAGCAAGCATACTAAATTAACTAAACATTATAGAACCTAAAAGGTATTGTACTTATAAAGGTGCACCTAATCCCATCTTATTTGCCTTTTCCTGTGTTTGGACAGGGTTGGTGTTTTCTATCAACTTCTCAATCAGGATTATGGGTACCTAGTGTAATAGGGTAGGTCCCTACTCTGGTTATTAATTAGGCATTTTTACATCAAAACAAACATCCATCGAAGGTAGAAAGGTCCTGTGAAAATTTTACTAACCTGAAGATTTTTCTGTGATTCAAGATTGGCCAAAACATCTTCAACTGTCTCCGGCTTGAATGAGTTCTGAATGAAATGCTTGTGATCACCGTGATTTAAATGGCTCAGATCCATTTTGGTGATTTCCGACAAAAGATAACCAAAAGGGTGTGTTATGATAAGTGGTAAGTTTCTTCAAATCCCATGTAAAAAGAAAATTCAAGGAAAAATCCTGTGGGAAGTTGGGAACGGCCACTTGTAAATATTTTCATATTTTCAAATGTTTACATTTTTTCAAAATTTTCGCGGGCTTCAGAAATTTCTTTCGATGAAGAGGGGAAAAGAGCTCTGTTCACACACATGAACAAACGAAAATTTCAAACTTTCGACTGTTGAAAAAAAGTCCGTTTTACGTTTTACTTACGTTTTTTCGTTTCCGATTCTTTTCCTTCGTCGTTTGTTCTTTTAAAATTTTGCAATTCTGTTGAAAGCATAAAAGGAAAAAAAATCCACTGTATTTTCGACAGAAAACAATCATGAAGGCGTGGAAACAACCGCTTAAACCTCAGAACGGATCTGCTGCGGAAGAGAAGGAATCAAAACTTATGGTACCGCCCACTCCACAGACCACTAGACTGGGTTATGGAACAGGTAATGAATAGGAAGAAGAAAATACCGTAAATACCATTTCTACCATAGTTCCCTTTGCTATAGAGATAGCGGTACTTGTGCAGAAGTCACGTCAGTGGAAGATTAGGGTATTTTTTTTAATGGTGGGATTTATAGCAAAATTCCCACAAAAATCTCGTCCTCAACACGCTCCCCTGTGCCAGATCCAACTTTCGACTGTTGAAAAAAAAAAGTCCGTTTTACGATTTTACGTTTTACTTACGTTTTTTCGTTTCCGATTCTTTTCCTTCGTCGTTTATTCTTTGAAAATTTTGCAATTCTGTTGAAAGCATAAAAGGAAAAAAAAATCCACTGTATTTTCGACAGAAAACAATCATGAAGGCGTGGAAACAACCGCTTAAACCTCAGAACGGATCTGCTGCGGAAGAGAAGGAATCAAAACTCATGGTACCGCCCACTCCACAGACCACTAGACTGGGTTATGGAACAGGTAATGAATAGGAAGAAGAAAATACCGTAAATACCATGTCTACCATAGTTCCCTTTGCTATAGAAATAGCGGTACTTACTTGTGCAGAAGTCACGTCAGTGGAATATTGCTACCAAAGGAATTGGCACAAACGAGCAGTGACCAGTGTTATTATAGGGTTAGGTTAAACACAAAAAAGAGTTTTCACAATTAGAGCAGTAATTAGTGTTATTATAGGGTTAGGTTAAATACAAAAAGGAGCTTTCTTTTCCACTGTCATTTTTTTTTTTTTAAAAAAAAAAAAAAAAAAAAACTTGCTCAAAAATTAAAATACTTATTCTGACCTCGAATTTTCGCGAAATGGGAAATGTTAAGTTGTAAAGTTTGGTTTCAGGAACGCAGCCCTGATTCTATGTTTATTCTATGTTTCTATATCTATGTTTATTATACATTAGGGGGAAATGTACATAAAGCTACGTTTATAGATTATTATTTTCACTCACTAGGCTTATTTGTAACATACTCTACCATAAGGAAACAGAATAATGTATTCAAATATTTATTCATTCAGATTTTATTTATGCTTTTAGTTTTAAAATTTCCCCATGCGGAGAGAACAATACAATTGAAACAAATACATACATAAATGTTTATCTGATATGTTTAATTGATCATATAGTACTCTTTGTTTATGGCTTTCCGGTTTACACTTCGTACAAACATTTTTCTTTTTAGATGTTTAATAGTGCCTCAAGAGATAGAAAATGTTTACTTTTTAATATTGATGATTCACTTGAACTTGAATTACAAACACTAACAACTAATACGAGTAAAAATTTCTGCCACATTGACACCTCCGTTAGGTCCATTCCTAAGCTAATAGTTCTCGGTTTTATTTTCCGCCTGCCTCTATCGTGTCTTCAGAGAAAGGATCGTCTTTAAGTAGTTCCTGATACCTTCGCCAGTAAAAAGGGCATTTATAGGGCTTCCATGTAAATTATCTCTTGTTTACAAACAAGCAGGCTATTGTTAATGAATCAACAGATAGATGTGCAGGTGTAAAAGGAACTTGTGGAGGCGTAAATTTATTTCAAGAAAGTTTTCGCTTAGATGAGTTCATTACTTGGATTCAGAACTTGAATGACGATCTCATCGTAGAAATAGTAACAATCTTGCCAGAACGCCATCAGCTGATTCCTATATACCTCATCTATTTGATCAAATATCAGACATACATTCTTCACATATTTCAAATCCTCAAGTAACTCCTCCAAGTGTGAGATCTGAAGCTGGCTGCCTGTTTGTAATGTTAGGTTCATCAGATTTGAACACTGCCCCAGCATGGATCTCAAACTCAGGACGTCTTCACTTGTACATTTCCCAGCAAGAAAGAATGACTTCAGAGTCTGAACTCTCTCAATGTTGAAACTCTTCCAGAGATGTACATCGCGTAGTATGAGTTGATGAATGGTTTTACTGTTTGTATTGAACACTGAGTAGCTCGCTTCATCTTTGACTAGACAGCAGGATTGTGTCCTTAGTAACTTCTCACTGACAATATCAAACCACTTGCTGTTGAGTTGAGAACAATACAGTAGTTCCTCGTGACTGAGGTGATGAATAATAGCGTCTAGTAACTCATTAGGAAGTGTTTCTAGTGGACATAGTAGCTCTGGATTCACTACTGAACACCGGTCGGTCACGGTTGAAGCCCCATCCTCAATAAATCCTGACATTCTTTGTTATTGAAGTTGACACCACCAAAAGTTCAGTCAAACCAGAATAGGATACTTGGTTCAAATTCTTCAATGTAAACTGGATATCTGTAGCAAGTGATCATATGACATCATGGTGTAATGTTGACCAAGATACTTGTAGATATTGTTCTGTTAGACAGGTTTGGTTGATCAGTTCTATTGAGAATTCTGAAACAGACAAAAACAAGAAGTGTAAGGTGAGTTGAACAAAAAACAACCAGAGCTTGAGAGTCACATTAAGGACAGACTTGATTAGTTTGTTGTGCAATATTATTTATACTTTCACTCATCGAATAGATGAGTTCATTACTTGGATTCAGAACTTGAATGACGATCTCATCGTAGAAATAGTAACAATCTTGCCAGAACGCCATCAGCTGATGCCTATATACCTCATCTATTTGATCAAATATCAGACATACATTCTTCACATGTTTCATTGAATCCTTATAGAAATACACCTCCATCCCGTATTATAGGAGAGATATGATTACAAGAAATGGGCAAGAGGAGAGTTAGTATCGGGTACCCTAATAGACTTAGTCAGAAAACCGCCTCGGTGGTGTAGTGGTCACCCTGCCTCGGTGGTGTAGTGGTCAAGGCGCTCGCCTGGTAAACAGGAGGGCGTGGGTTCAATCCCAGCCGAGTTGTTTGAACAGACATAGATGAGTTCATTACTTGGATTCAGAACTTGAATGACGATCTCATCGTAGAAATAGTAACAATCTTGCCAGAATGCCATCAGCTGATTCCTATATACCTCATCTATTTGATCAAATATCAGACATACATTCTTCACATGTTTCAAATCCTCAAGTAACTCCTCCAAGTGTGAGATCTGGAGCTGGCTGCCTGTTTGTAATGTTAGGTTCATCAGATTTGAACACTGCCCCAACATGGATCTCAAACTCAGGACGTCTTCACTTGTACATTTCCCAGCAAGAAAGAATGACTCCAGAGTCTGAACTCTCTCAATGTTGAAACTCTTCCAGAGATGTACATCGCGTAGTATGAGTTGATGAATGATTTTACTGTTTGTATTGAACACAGAGCAGCTCGCTTCATCTTTGACTAGACAGCAGGATTGTGTCCTTAGTAACTTCTCACTGACAATATCAAACCACTTGCTGTTGAGTTGAGAACAATACAGTAGTTCCTCGTGACTGAGGTGATGAATAATAGCGTCTAGTAACTCATTAGGAAGTGTTTCTAGTGGACATAGTAGCTCTGGATTCACTACTGAACACCGGTCGGTCACGGTTGAAGCCCCATCCTCGATAAATCCTGACATTCTTTGTTATTGAAGTTGACACCACCAAAAGTTCAGTCAAACCAGAATAGGTTACTTGGTTCAAATTCTTCAATGTAAACTGGAAGTTCAGATGTAGATCAGTCAGTCCCATCATCTCTTCATTGGTAATATTGGCACACTTGGGTAGGTTTAACTCCTTCAATGTACTTTCCTTACTGTTGAGAGTCTTGAACAATGTCCCCCAGGCTTGGTTGGTAAATGAAAATCGATCTAAAGTTAAAGACTCCAAGTGAGTTGCATCACAGATTGCTCTCAGTATTTCATCATTTGAGTTTTCTCTACCATAACAGGAGGGCGTGGGTTCAATCCCAGCCGAGGTATGGAATTTTATCCTCAATATAATTTGAGAATTTGACCACAATTTAATAGTAGTAGCCTACTGCTGGAGTAAAGGGACTTTTCAGTCCTATGCGAGCAGTATAAATAAGCACTATTATTATTGTTATTATTATTATTAATCGCTTCGTTCCAGTGGATCCTATAATCCGAACTTAACTTTAGGATGGACATCCTGTTGAATTTTGACGTTACGTGTTTGTCGGATTGTCAGGTGTCTGAGATGTCATCGTGAATAGTTAATGACAAATTCCATTTCCCGGATATCGTATGCATTATATCTCTAATCTTTATAGTGTAGGATGGATCAATTATAATTTATACATGGCACGCGGGCTTCTTTACCTTCGCGATCAAGCCGGACATACATGCTGCTAGGTGTCATTCAACCTGATCTTTCGACAAAGTTTTGCGCAAATTTCATTCATTTTCGTTCGCGATATAATACCTAAAATTTGCGCAAATATGGCGTACACACACAACGATCTGTCGAAGACTACATAGATTAGAAGACCAAGTTGGGACCAAGCGTGTGTACCCTGTAGTCAGTCTTGGTTTTTAGCCTGACATTGGCGATGATACTAAAGATATTCATAATCTTGACGTAATGCCGATGTAAGATTTGGTATTGATGATCAATATATCGAAATAACCATGTAAATATGTAGGTAGGTACATACATCGGAGAAAGAATTTATTTTTTTGTTGCAGCTCTGGTTTATGCAATTTTTGAACACCATTGTTGTTACACTTACAATTGAAGTACGGAGCATTATCCTTATTTTCCCACGTCCTAAATTGACAAATAAAACGATAATGTCAATATATCGCCTGTATATTGATCATGTATAAAATTGATTAGATACTTTTAGTTATTTTTCACAGTGTGGCCCAACTCATGAAACCCCTAACATGACTGTCGTGATGTTAACTTCTTCTTCTTTGTCAATTTTCCTTGTACCGTCATACAGTTTCGGAATCCTTGATCCATCCACTAAATTTCCTTCTTTCCCTGGTAAGTTTCTTAGCCTAAGCGCATCTTTTCCTTGTGATGTCAACTGAAAGTGCTAAAATATGTGTAAAATGGCAAGTTTTCCTAAAGACATCGACCAACTTGGACAGCAGACGAAGCAAATTTGACTCAATGTTGACGACCTTCCATGCAGACAATAACATACGATAAGTCGACACCCTACTGAGAATGTTTGACTCTTCTTGTTTAATGTCTTGTCACGTTTATATTTTGGACTTATTTTTGTTACTCTGCCGCCCAAGTGTTGTAGATATTGTTCTGTTAGACAGGTTTGGTTGATCAGTTCTATTGAGAATTCTGAAACAGACAAAAACAAGAAGTGTAAGGTGAGTGGAACAAAAAACAAGCAGAGCTTGATAGTCACATTAAGGACAAACTTGATTAGTTTGTTGTGCAATATTATTTATACTTTCACTCATCAAATAGGTATCCGAAGAATTTGCATATTTTTGTCATACGCTTTTGTTTGAGATTAATCTTACCACATGGCCTTCCTCTGTCTGAACTTTTTATGTCACTGCTGTGATGTGAACCACAGTCTCTTCGGGGCAGTTTGGTCTTATCAGTTCAAAAAGACACAGATACCTGTATTGTTTGTTGTCTCATCAGAAATTTATCTGCACTAGTTATCGTTTTAAAACACTGTAAATCTACACCAGAGTTTTCGTCTCTTCGGGGCAGTTTGGTCTTATCAGTTCAAAAAGACACAGATACCTGTATTGTTTGTTGTCTCATCAGAAATTTATCTGCACTAATTATCGTTTTAAAACACTGTAAATCTACACCAGAGTTTTTCCCCCTAAAGTCTCGGACGTTTCCCTAATTGATATAAATCCCATCTGTCAAACGCTCTGTGAAAATCATTGTTCCGACGGTAAATTTTCTACCCAACTATCTCCCAAGGTAACTTTGACATCTAGACTCTCAAGTTAAACTAAATAAAACAAGCGTCTAAATAAATAATATTCAATGAGAGACAAGGAAACAACAAAGGCCTGTCGTAATGTAGAACTGATGCACCATTATCTTGGGAGCGACATAGTACAGCTCTTAAGAAAAACAAAATGGGGAGAGAGAACGAATAAACAAGAACTGAAAGCGGACAGCACGATAGCTTACTCGGATTTCTTTGTTTCTTTCTTGGAAATTGAGGGAAAAGTTTTTCAACGGAAGTAGATTCCTTTTGTAGAGGGAAAAAAACGAAGTATATTTTGTGCAGATTATGAAAGGCTTTCGCTAATTGATATAAATCCCATCTGTCAAACGCTCTGTGAAAATCATTGTTCCGACGGTAAATTTTCTACCCAACTATCTCCCAAGGTAATTTTGACATCTAGACTCTCAAGTTAAACTAAATAAAACAAGCGTCTAAATAAATAATATTCAATGAGAGACAAAAGGAAACAACAAACGCCTGTCGTAATGTAGAACTGATGCACCATTATCTTGGGAGCGACATAGTACCTACAGCTCTTAAGAGAAACATAATGGGGAGAGAGAACGAATAAACAAGAACTGAAAGCGGACAGCACGATAGCTTACTCGGATTTCTTTCTTGGAAATTGACGGCAAAAATTTTTCAACGGAAGTCGATTCCTTTTGTAGAAGAAAAAAAGAAGTATATTTTGTGCAGATTATGAAAGGCTTTCTCAGATTATCAAAGACCCTTTCGAACGCTTCTGAGAAGAAAAAGCTTTACGTGGGTTTGTTCTAACAAACTCTCTGAGGGAAAGCTTGAGGGAAAAGAAAAGCCCCGTTTTCTGTCCAGATTCTCCGTTAGGTCCATTCCTAAGCTAATAGTTCTCGGTTTTATTTTCCGCCTGCCTCTATCGTGTCTTCAGAGAAAGGATCGTCTTTAAATAGCTCCTGATACCTTCGCCAGTAAAAAGGCATTTATAGGGCTTCCATGTAAATTATCTCTTGTTTACAAACGAGCAGGCTATTGTTAATGAATCAACAGATGGACGTGCAGGTGTGAAAGGAACTTCCCCACTTGATGTAAGTGTAACCGATGATGAAGGTGTAAAAGGAACTTGTGGAGGCGTAAATTTATTTCAAGAAAGTTTTCGCCTCGGGGCGCAAGGTGTACGCGTAAAGGAAACTTTCTCAGGCCTTGCTTTTCTTTCACCGAGGAAGAAATTAGACGAAGAGAAATAGAAAAGTGAAAGAGGGAGAGAAGGATACTTGATTGTGACACTTGTCACCATGCTGAATAAACAAGATTTTTTTTTTCTTCATTCATTCCATCTCTCTTTCTTAGTTTCTTTCTTCTGTTCTATCTTTGCATAATTTCTCATTCTCTCTTGTTTTGTGCTGCGTGCTTGGAACTTGAAAGCTCTGTGACAGTGATGCCAAGTTGCTAGACTTGTCACTCACAAGGGACCAACCTTGTCTTTGCCAAAGATTAAATAAAAGGAAAAGTAGGGCATACTACATATTTATAATATACACAATGTACTGAGTAGGTACATAGACAGGTATACTCGTATTGGTATTTTTGTCTCTTGTTTTGTGCTGCGTGCTTGGAACTTGAAAGCTCTGTGACAGTGATGCCAAGTTGCTAGACTTGTCACTCACAAGGGACCAACTTTGTCTTTGCCAAAGATTAGATAAAAGGAAAAGTAGGGCATACTACATATTTATAATATACACAATGTACTGAGTAGTTACATAGGCAGGTATACTCGTATTGGTATTTTTCTTGTAAGGATTGTTGTGTTAACCTATTATTGGCTAGCGTGTGACAGTGTCTTATGACAACATCAGCTGTTGTCTCCTTTCCTGTTGATCCTATATGACAGAACGTGTTTAATCTTGTTACTTCTTTTTCTTCGCCTTTTCCCGTGTACAGACGGGGTCGGCGTTTTTCAGCCTTTCAAACAGCCCTAACGAGGGTGATTGCTTTGGGCTGACATTTGGTTTTGGCTACAAATTTTACGATTGGATGCCCTTTGCGCTCAACCTTATTTGCTATTTCTTTAGCAAGTGAAATTCAGGCTAGTATACTCCCTGTTTAAAGTCCCCCAGCCAGACTATCTTGTCAAAGAAAAAAGTCAGGCGTTAATGGGGTAATGTTTTATCCCAATGGAAATAGGTCGTCTTTTTGGATTCGCTTTTTGCTCGAAGTCACGACCTTTGCCTAGAAGGAACCTGGAACCATTGGCTACAGACTAGTTGGTTGTTGAGTAGCTAATGCCGTGAATTAAACACTAGAGTGCATTGTTCACTAGTGTAGACACGGGAATTACTTCCAATTCTTACGGACGACCGCACATTTACCCGTTCAAGCGTTTTGCAAATTTAATTTGCATAATATTTTATGCTAGAGAGCAACTTCTGTTTGAAAAAAAAAACCCATGTACATAATAAAACTAGGTGATCTGTGTGAAAATGCATAGTTTAGACTAAGATCAAGGTTGATAAGTCACCAGTTAGCTTTGTACATCCTCAGAAGAATTTGCTTTTTCCAAGAAGTTTGATAGAGGGAACTGTAACAGTTAGGTCTTAGCGTCCCGAAAGCGAACGGAGAAGGAGGACAGGGTAGGAAAAAGCCGGTCATTCCGAGAACGAATTTGATATATTTAGAATAAAATCCGCCCCGGACGGGAATTGAACCCTCGACCTTGAGCTTTCTAAGTATTAGTCTATTCATAGTAGTTTTGGTATGGTGTCTACGCTAATTTAACGTGATGTAGTTGTGTAGTCTAAAGAGTTGTAGACCGGTATTCTTTACGGTATACAGCCGGTGTTATCGTACATATTTTAAGAACAGGTGAACCTATAGGTGCTTGATTGGTTTATCAGTCATTACATTGAGTATGTACAGAGAAATCTTTCATTGCTATCAATATTTTTTATTATTATTATTTTTTTTTTTTTTCATGTTTATTCAATGTACGTAGTTAAACTGCATAAAATATCTATAAAGCGATCAATTAACATTGAAACAATCACATTGCGATAAACTGATGAGTAGGAAGCAAGTTTGACCTCTTGGCCATGTATGTTACAATTCATCTGAATCGGTACTTACATAAATATGTGCTCAATATATTCCTTTATTGCTCTCCTATCTCGATAAAAACCCAACCGATCAGGTATTTGCCGCTTCTCGTTTCGGGAACAGCAGGTATTTCACCATTCGGTCAAAAAAACATCATTTACCATTTCACCTTCATTTGGTAATTTGAAAATCTTTCGTTTGAAATTTCCCATCGCAGATTCCCCATAATCGTTTGTTTTAACACATTGTGTACGATGTGATCCATTTTTGTATCACAGTCACTATGCTGGTGGTACGGTGTGATCCACTTTTGTATCACGAGACTTCCTTCAATCTAAGGCCCATGATACAAAAATGGATTATATTCGAGACCTATACTCTACGTGGTTTGATGCAGTATATCATGCTTAGTTTTAGTTTCTTCTGGTGTCAGCAAAATAAAATATAGTTGTGCTCCATGTCCGGTGTGATCCATAAATGGATCACATCAGAAATTACCCAAATTAGGGCTCCGTACCTAGCGCTAATTCGTGTTTTTATGCTTCGTACACAATGTGTTAATAACACCTTATTTATTTAATACACATTTAGCAATTAGTTATCAGCCAACATTTGTATGCGATAAAAGATGGGGTCACTTTGTTCCTTGTTCCGAGTCGACCGAGGAGGATCCTGGAGTCCAGCTACTGGCCTCGTGTAACTACTAGCGACCAGTAACATTCCAGTCCAGTTGAACAAAGTTCAGATGTAGATCAGTCAGTCCCATCATCTCTTCATTGGTAATATTGGCACACTTGGGTAGGTTTAACTCCTTCAATGTACTTTCCCTACTGTTGAGAGTCTTGAACAATGTCCCCCAGGCTTGGTTTGTAAATGAAAATCGATCTAAAGTTAAAGACTCCAAGTGAGTTGCATCACAGATTGCTCTCAGTATTTCATCATTTGAGTTCATACACATTTAGCAATTAGTTATCAGCCAACATTTGTATGCGATAAAAGATGGGGTCACTTTGTTCCTTGTTCCGAGTCGACCGAGGATCCTGAAGTCCAGCTACTGGCCTCGTGTAACTACTAGCGACCAGTAACATTCCAGTCCAGTTGAACAAAATGGACTTCTGTACAGCTAAACGTCCAATTGAAACATACCAACTAATTGAACTGGTATGTTAAAACAGGAGAACCTCTATTATTTCAACTTGGGACCGAGGGTAGTTGAAATGATCGAGGTTTTGTATAAAAGTTGAAGTGATTTCCGTAAAAAACTACATAGTGTTAATGGACGTTGTGCACGGGCCCGGTGTCTGGACTGTCTAGCTGTCTATCGGCCTAGTGTGATCCTGCCATCACTTTCGGTCGTGAATCCTTAATACACATTTAGCAATTAGTTATCAGCCAACATTTGTATGCGATAAAAGATGGGGTCACTTTGTTCCTTGTTCCGAGTCGACCGAGGAGGATCCTGGAGTCCAGCTACTGGCCTCGTGTAACTACTAGCGACCAGTAACATTCCAGTCCAGTTGAACAAAATGGACTTCTATACAGCTAAACGTCCAACTAATTGAACTGGTATGTTAAAACAGGAGAGCCTCGATTATTTCAACTGGGGACCGAGGGTAGTTGAAATGATCGAGGTTTTGTAAAGTTGAAATAATTTTCGTAAAAAACTACATAGTGTTAATGGACGTTGTGCACGGTCCCGGTGTCTGGACTATCTAGCTGTCTATCGGCCTAGTGTGATCCTGCCATCACTTTCGGTCGTGAATCCTTTGCCAACTCTATCAAACTGGTTCCTAGGACCACTGATGTATACAAGGTCACTAGGGGTACTTTTTCTTGGTTTCGGTATTCGACTTTACGTTACGTGTTTTATTTTTATACTTGGATGCAATCGACTTGATTTTCCTCTTAACACGACCACTTCTGCTCACCTTTTGTTTATTTATATTGGTTTTAAGTTTACATCGAAATCAAAATCCTAATCAGAAGAAGTAGGGAACTACCAGTGGTGAAACATGCCCAGCCGTCCACACTATAAGAAACTTTTTTTTTATTTCAACAAAATCCTTTGATCTTACTCACTAGTTCGGTTTCAGGCGATGTCGATCGACTGTAGTTTTTTGTGCTTTTATAGTACTTGTGATCATATTTTACAAAGTCATCTGTAACTTTGATTCCAACTAGAGAAAGTTTAGACTGAGGTAATCGTATGTATTACATAAATATTTACTTATGTAGGTACATGTACACTCTCTACTATTTGAATTGTTTAAGTGTACTAACTCGTACTCTACCGGTTTTATTTTTTTATTTTTTTTTTTATTATTTTTTTTTTTTCAAGTGACATCCTTGAACTATTTCAAATAGTCTCATTTCTAGCCTTTCAGATTGACTTGAATATAAATCAATCTCAATTTTTTTACTCCCGCCGCACGACTTTCAGTAGCGAGTAGTCGCCTTTTCAAAGGTTTGGTTTTGCAGGCAACTACGCTTCCAATGTGCACAGAGTTTATACGCGACCTGGAAAAACTGGAAAACCTGAAAAAGTCATGGAATCTGAGAATTGGCTAAAAAGTCATAGAAAATCGTGAAAATTTAAAGAAAACCTGGAAAAGTCATGGAATTTGTCACCCGGTCAAAAATTAAAAATGTTCAAATTAAATATCAAGTTTTTCCGAAAAACGGCCTGCGGCGCATTCCCCCTCATATTCCCTGACGTTCTGCCTATCGCATATTTTATTGAAATGAAGGGGTAATCTTACTGTTTTTTAAGTACCTCCGCCCCCTAATTTTCTAGAAAATTCATGGAAAATCGTCTGGAAAAGTCATGGAATTTCATTCCGGGAAAAGCGTATAAACCCTGGTGCAGCAGAGGCTTGTCCCACATTGGAAGCGTAGACGCGCGACTTTTAGTAACGCGTATGGCCTTACTGTGAGTGTACTTTGATGCCTAGATTCAACCATCAGTTCATGCCTTGCTCGGATGGTTATCCTTTCAGGTCACACTACCCTCAAATCTCCACATTTGCTGTTGCATTGGCGAAAGATCTATTCATGGCCACGGAAAGACGGTTTCTAGCTCAGCCCGGCAGCAGTCAACGTGTTGACTTTATGCAATCACGTTTATGCAACCTGCAAACTCGTTTCTGATGTTAGGTAAGAAAATTTAAAGCTTTTCTTACTACTGTTGAACGGAAAATTATTCCGAGATACTCTGTGTCTGTACTTTAATGTCGTCGGCCTAACCACTAACCAGCCTAGGTCATGGTGACTAGTTGTAAGTTGTAAGTTAGTATGTCTGAGAGATAAGAAAATACCTTCATAATATGCATCAATGCAATTCTGAATATGCATTAATACATCGTTAAAACATTCCACATGAGTATCATATGGAGAATTGTGAACAGGCTGGTATGAATTGAAAGATGCGCTAGAGCTACAGACGGTATCACTGCCGTGAGAAAAAACTACTATCGATCATAATATGACACCTAGAAAGACGATCTTGCTGAATTTCCTGGTTAACGAATACTCGTTGATACAACCTATGTAGAGATAAGATCGTATTGGGCTTTTGTGTGGGTCTCTTTTAGTGGCAGATTTCTTCTAAAGGATCTTTCCTTTCAGACTCTTTTCGACGTCCATTTTGGAACTTCCAGTTAGTCTGGTCTCCAAGAACATTGAACTCAGACTTAGTATCTTTTGATAAGCAGAGAAAATTTCACAAAAGATGATGTAAGTAGATAGTCACAATATCGCTTTCTATGTACCTCCCAATCTATGACCTCTGCGCAAGCGCAGATTTTTGAAAAACATACAAAAGTTGACCCACATGTCAACGCGAGTAGACAGCAGGTTGACAGAAGATCTACGTCACTTCATCAGACCATGTGATAGAACTGTCACTACGTACTTTACGATGTACGTATACGTTTGGAAATTCTCGAGTTTCTCACACAAAAATACCCCGTTTACGTCATTATTTAACCATTAGGTTTCGCTTTGATCCATAGGGAAATACATATAAATGGATTCAACCAACTTTCGCCTGCTGAGAGACGAAAAAAGTCCCGAAACTGTGTCCAAAATGAATGTCCTCTTTAATTCCTCGGGGACACCTAGATCTGTCACGACTCACGAGTAATGGGATAGAACTTTCAAAGTTACTTTTTTGGATAGGTATTTTTATTGTTTCCATTTTACTTTTTTTTTTTTTTCAATTCTTTTCCCTAAAACTTTACTTTCAAATGTTCCAGTTGACAGTGGCTTCAAAATCCAATAATAAAAGGACGACTGACAACTTATCCTTATCACTTGAAAATACATACTCGTAGCATATGAATGTGTTAGATCAGTTAGATAACGGACTATGAATGCCCTGCTCTGTTAGTCCCTTAGCCAGATTAAACAGGTCTACACTCTCTGTTCAAATTCCCCCAGCCAGACTAAGCCTCGGTGGTTTGGTCAAGGCGCTCGCCTGGTAAACAGGAGGGCGTGGGTTCAATCCCAGCCGAGGTATGGAATTTTATCCTCAATAGTCAAGGCGCTCGCCTGGTAAACAGGAGGGCGTGGGTTCAATCCCATCCGAGGTATGGAATTTTATCCTCAATATAATATGACTATTATTATGAATGGAAAGATTAGAAATATATGACGCCATAGACTTCATAGAGGTATGACAGAGGCAGCATACTCATATTGACGTTCCTCTAACGGCTCTCTCTCTCTCCCCCTCTCTCTTCTTGGAAGAAATAGATATGATTTCCATATTTGAACATCTTCTAACGGTAAATTGATTGTATAATTAGATGAAGTAGAGAACTTCCTATCAGACAAAACGAAGCTTATCAGTAAGCTTTGCACATGGATTTTCAACAGGAAAAATCGATCCGAAAATATGACTTTTTCTAGAATAATTATAAGGATAAGGCAATTAAAATAAAAGGCGATAAAAATTCAAGGCCCTACAGTTTCAAATCAGCATAATAGAGGAGTTGCAATTGGGAAATTATTTTTAATAAAAGATTCCTACGTAAAAAGTTGTGAAAAATCCAAATCTGAGGTCAAAACTCCGAAAAAGTAACTTTAAAAGGTCGAAAATTCAATTTTTAATTGCCATCGAAAAAGTTCAAAGAGTTGTGACGTCAGATTTCACGTCAAAATGCGCAGAAACGCTTGCGCACAAACAAACGAAGCGAAGCGGGAGTCATGAATTATGACGTCATCGCCTACTTGAGCGTATGCCGTGACGTCAAACTTCACGATTTACCGGTATTTTTTAGATCGATTTATCTCGGTATCTAGAAGTCGTAGGAGAAAAAGAAAAATTCCGTTGGTCCTCATTTTTCCTGCTCTATGACTTTGAAACATCACCCAAGTAAGCGCAACTGATCTATTATAAATAAATCCTGATCTATTATATTATACTGATTTATTATAAACAAAAATTGTATTAATAGATCCCTAGGCGGAAAGTTTCTGACATCAAGGTTAGGGCCCAAGGTGTTCTCTTCCACCTAACCCTTAAAGCTCTTTTCAAGAAGGGATTGGGGCATATACGCATAGAGAGATGAAAATGCAGAGAGAAAGCGAAAATAGAACCACGAAAGAAATGGAGCAAGAGAGAAAGAGGGTAAAAAAGAACGATGGAATCCGAATGAGAGAGAAAGAGGGAAATAGAGAAAACTATGGATAGAAATAGAATCACCAAAGAAATGGAGAGAGAGAGAGATATGGAATAGGAATGAGAGAGAAAGAGGGAAATGGAGAAAACAACAGAGGGCCATTTTCTTGTAACAGTTATTCCTCTTGGGAGAGCTCTTCTTTTCTCTTCTCTCCGTTTTCTCTGACCTCTTTTAATCTGTTTCCACCTTCCTCCTTTACTCTTTCTTTTTCATCTATTTTCTCTCTCTCTCTCATGCTGTTCAATATTTTCCATTTTCTCTTTGTTCTCCCCCGAAATAAAAGATAAGATAAGAAGTACCTAACTACATAATATCTATGTAGAATGTAGATAGGTACATAGATACACCAGGCATATTTGTATCTCAGTCACCATTATGCGTTCTTTTTCTTAGATACCTATCTACCTACCATTTTCTTTTCTTGCTTCTACCTAAATATTTTAATATTCAGTAGAAGTTTACATTTACAGAAGTAACTTTACCCCTTCAGCGTTCACTTAAGTATGGGACGCAAATATGATTTTTCTCGTTCGAGTCCATTGCTTTTCTCTGGAATATTTTTCTTCTCCTCCTCCTTTGCCTCCTTCTCGTCCTTAAGTACTTCCTACTCCTTATCCCTTCCCTTCCTTCACCCCCACCTACCCCTTCCTTCACCACCACTTACTCCAAACCTCTTTAAATATTCAAACCTAAAGACCTTTTCCTCTTTACTTTCTTGGATATTTTCCTCCCCAAGTATGCTGGACATGAAGTCACTTGATATTTGTTCAAGTTATTTGCTGACGAATGTGATTAGGGTTTTGTTTCTTGGAAACGACCGGACGAGGGGCTGAAAATTCACATTTCCGGCGAAAAAAAGGGCGAGAAGCAATGTTAAATATTACTCGGAAATAATCATTTCACTGCTTTCCCAGTGAGGCAGTGAGTTTTCTTTTGTGCTTTGAGATTTTGTTGAGTGGGTAGATTATTTAGATTGGGCATTTGCTTTTATACTTTTCAAAGGCAATGTCTAAGGTCCTTAATTCCGAAGGGGTTTGATTGGCCCTTTGTGTTATTATGTCACAACTTTGGTGCTCACTGCAGCATTGTAGGATTTTTCCCAATATCTCAATAATCCTAACGTCCAATGTTTACCTCTACCATGCTGGCACCGGTCGCTATGCGCATTCACATGTCATAGCTACTCATTTTCCTCACGAGGCTGAGCAATTGCCTACAATATTCATACATATATGCCCACCTATAACGAAGAGTGTAATATACATACATATGTAGGTATATGTAGTTTACCTGTAAACCCACACCTAATGATAATGAAGTTACAGGTAATACTAATTGCTCATTTAGTAGAAGTTTGCTTCGCATCCTCATCATTAGGCATCCGCGAGTAGTGAATATGTATAAACTGGTCTAACATAAATATGAAGAAAATAACACCTCTATGTAATACTCCCAACTCCTAACCTACCTCAATGTAGTGGTGGTTGAGGGGCTCGCCTGGTAATTAGGAATGTACAGGTTCAGTGCCAGTGAAGACGGTAATTTTGTCTGAGATTTTATTTTTAAAGTTACCAATATGGGCGTAGCTATTACTTACTGGGGTTAATCCAGTCTTATTCAAGTAACATTGAATAAATTATTACAAAGAAGTTAGGTACTTTGTTTAACTCTAAATACATTAGGTACCTACATAATATCAGCGAATATCATAACCCGTGCTGTTGTACGTACCTACCACCTCCCTAATCCTATTGATGAACTCTATGTAGGTCTGCACCTAGTACCTACCCAAATAACGAATATCACCAAATTTTAGGGCCGAATTTTAAACTCGGATTATCATTTAATCCTGGTCAGGATTAGCTTCCAAAATAATTAAACTATGTAAACCAAATGGTGAAAATTATTACGAAGTATCGTAAACGATTTTAAGTTATTCACAGCACTACCACTTAGGGAACTTGCTGGTCCGAGTGAGGTTCCAATACTGAACGAGTTTGTTTGGATATTATGTGAGTAGTATCAACCAGTCAACTCGATAGTCAGGGAGTTACGTTGCCACCCTAAGCTAGTGGTACGTGCTAATCTCATTATCAGTGTCTAGGTATAGGTCTTCTTTGTTTAGAAATGTGCTACCTCTTTCGTCCCTTAGGCCAGCCATATCAGGTAGACCTAACGACCTATACTCTTACCTGATCAGGTATCTGATAGTGTGTGCGCTATATCTGAACAGGTCTATCTGATAGTGAATTGCTGGCATTAGTGTTTCATTATCACGAGGTTTAGGTCTGTCTCACATTGGACGCGACGCGGCTTCCAATAGCCCGTAGTCGGCCACAAAATCAAACCTATAACGACCCTTAGACCGGCATGCGGCATAACTTTCTGTTATCACTAAAAACAGGTGGCCTACATTTAGCTTATCTACTGTTCGTTCACCTCGTAGAAATTTCTACAGTGATTAGCTGTATTTACTATCGGACCAAGGAGATGAAGGAGATTCCTCCTAATGAAAACCCTATCTATAATAATAATAGTGCTTATTTATACTGCTCGCATAGGACTGAAAAGTCCCTTTACTCCAGCAGTAGCCTACTACTATTATTGTGGTCAAATTCTCAAATTATATTGAGGATAAAATTTCATACCTCGGCTGGGATTGAACACACACCCTCCTGTTTACCAGGCGAGCGCCTTGAACACTACACCACCGTTTTTTTGTTTTTTTTTTTTTTTTTTTTTTTTTTTTTTTTTTTTTTTTTTTTTAAGAGGTTTGACAGAGGGAACTTTAACTGCTATGGTCTTATCGTCCCGAAATCGAGGAGAGAAGGAAGACAGGATAGGAGAAAGCCAGCCGTTCCGAGAACGAACATTATCCCATCAGGATAAAATCCGCCCCGGGCGGGAATCGAACCCGCGGCCTAGCGCTTACAAGGCAGACGCACTACCAACTAAGCTAACTAGGCTGGCATATCATTTTCATTAGTTTGGTATTGCAGGCTACAACGCGCTACTAAAAGTCGCGCGTCTACGCTTCCAATGTGAGACGGGCCTTTTTCTTATCACACTTCTGCCTGCCACACACTTTCATGCATGCATGACATGCCTGTGCCTGTCATGCATGTCTGTGAACTAGCGAAGCACACGCGTGCATCCATGCATATCATGCACAAGTCTGGTGCCTGTCTCTTCCTCTCAGTTCACCATTGGAAGGACTAAAGCCTATGACAGGCCTGTGCATGCATGTCGCTACATACGTTCAGGCAACTGGCATGCATGCTAAATAATTGTTTTTTCGTCATGCTCGTGATCTCTTTTCGCCACATACGTTCAATCGCATGCATGAACGTTTGTATGCTTCGCTAGTTCATAGCCATGCATGACAGGCATAGGCATTAGGGATCGGAATTTTTAATCGATTTTTCCGAGCCCTACTATGCATGCATGCATGCATGACTGTGTGGCGTTCTAGATGAAATCAATATGAAATACCTTAGCCAGTAAATGAATACCGTAGCCAGTAGCAATACTAACTTCTCGACGGATCACTGAAAATGACGGATCATTGAAGTTGAATGATTTTATCTATTGTGGATGGAATTTGGACGAGTGACCATCCGGAACAACACATGCTTGTTAGAGGTGCTCTTTGCCTTTTGAAATGCCAGCAAAGTTGAGCTGATTGAAATGGAAAAAATACAGCTATTCTAACATTTCTAACATAAAATACCAGTTGAAATGCTAAAATAATGGATGAACGTGAACCAAAATTTAACATACATAGGTATTTGATGAATAAATCCCAGAACATTGAACATAACTTTGAAGCCAATGTACCGGAGGAACCTTTAATCGCTGAAACAAAATAGAATAGAATAGAATATATACCTTGTTTATCCTGCCAGAATGAGACTGAAAAGTCCCTTTACTCCCGCAGTCTAAACAAGGTCTTATATATTTCATAGGTGTAGTTCATAAAATGTAGTTTCATAAAATAGAACAAAAAGCAAAGGAAGCCCTTCTGATAAGAGCAGGAATTCCAAGGAATAGATATCAAAGGCTTGAGAAAGAAAAGAATATATAAGAAAACCATAAAAGGACAAAAAGGATGAAAAGGTAAATTCTCAAGATTCTTTAAGTGGTCGGGGCATAAAGAGACGGCTATCAAGATACAAGATCTACCTACTTGTGCGTATATTGAACGTAAGTAATAGGTGTACCTACTTCATGTAGGTGTTATTCACATGGGTAGATGAATGGCTAGTAAAGAAGATTATGAGTGTAAATACAATACATATACATAATTAAGTATACCTACATACATAGGTACCCATAGGTGCTTGTTCAAATAAGTAAGAACACTGTTCGAACCTGATCACGTTATACGTTAAATATCCTTCCCTTCCTAAATTTCCTTAATCGCACCGTGTACGGTCGCCCTATCGGCGCGTCAATCCCAACACACCGTGTGTAGTACACTTGGATCAGCTGATATCACAACGAGCACCAAAGCGGCTTGTTGTGGCTACACCCGGCATGCCTCGGCACCGGGTTGAATATCCTTCCCTTCCTAAATTTCCTTAATCGCACCGTGTACGGTCGCCCTATCGGCGCGCCAATCCAACACACCGTGTGTAGTACACTTGGATCAGCTGATATCACAACGAGCACCAAAGCGACTTGTTGTGCCTACACCCGGCATGCATCGGCACCGGCAGTGTTCCAAAAATATCTGAAGTGAGTAGATGTATCTCGTGTCGTGCTATCATATCAATCTGTCTCTCTCTCTCTCTCTCTCTCTCTCTCTCTCTCTCTCTCTCTCTCTCTCTCTCTCTCTCTCTCTCTCTCTCTCATGCAGTTCAATATTTTCCATTTTCTCCTTGTTCTCCCCGAAATAAAAGATAAGATAAGAATTACCTAACTACATATCTATGTAGAATGTAGATAGGTACATAGATACACCAGGCATATTTGTATCTCAGTCACCATTATGCGTTCTTTTTCTTAGATACCTACATCTACCTACCATTTTCTTTTTCTTGCTTCTACCTAAATATTTTAATATTCAGTAGAAGTTTACATTTACAGAAGTAACTTTACCCCTTCACTTAAGTATGGGACGCAAATATGATTTCTCGTTCGAGTCCATTGCTTTTTCTCTGGAATATTTTTCATCTCCTCCTCCTTTGCCTCCTTCTCGTCCTTAAGTACTTCCTACTCCTTATCCCTTCCCTTCCTTCACCTCCACCTACCCCTTCCTTCACCTCCACCTACTCCAAACCTCTTTAAATATTCAAACCTAAAGACCTTTTCCTCTTTACTTTCTTGGATATTTTCCTCCCCAAGTATGCTGGACATGAAGTCACTTGATATTTGTTCAAGTTATTTGCTGACGAATGTGATTAGGGTTTTGTTTCTTGGAAACGACCGGACGAGGGGCTGAAAATTCACCTTTCCGGCGAAAAAAAGGGGGAGAAGCAATGTTAAATATTACTCGGAAATAATCATTTCACTGCTTTCCCATTGAGGCAGTGAGTTTTCTTTCGTGCTTTGAGATTTTGTTGAGTGGGTAGATTATTTAGATTGGGCATTTGCTTTTATACTTTTCAAAGGCAATGTCCAAGGTCCTTAATTCCGAAGGGGTTTGATTGGCCTTTTCAGAGTATTCGTTTCTGTTTTCTGTCAGGGCCAAGTTATAAATCACATTCCTAGGAAGATACCAAGTATATGCATAACTAGGTAGGTAACCACCTGCGAAGTTCTTCTATGTACATACATGAATATGATTAAAAGATAGTATCTCCTTTGATAAATAAATACGACTCCCACGTTAAGTTGCTATCGAGTGTTATCAAATTAACCAACAATTGACGCTTCGTTGAGAAGGACAAAAGTCGAGAAATTATGTTTTTGGAAAAACGCGGTTAAAGTTTTTGGTTATGAATACCGAATGTGAAGTAGGTATGCAGGTATGTCTACAAAAAATCGGATCTCTTCGTGAATAATCGTGTTATCATTATCGTTTTTTTTTTTTTTTTTTTTTTGTGTTTCATGTTGAGAACAAATTTGGCGTTTAATAACCCAAAGTAGGGAAAAAATAGCCGGAATCGACTCCCGGCCCCTCTTGTCAACAAGCGTCAATTTTCTGTATCCCACTTATTTCTGTACTTTACCAAAAATTGTTAATCCAAATTTCCTTGTGCGCATTCAAATTGTTCTACAATTCCTGCTGGCTCAAGTTTTGAAGTGTATCCGAAAAAGGAGTCGGCCAAAAATGCAAGATTCAACTCTCAACAAAATAAGACGCTAATGCTAAACACGAAAAATACTTTTTCCAAGGAATCTAAAAAAATTAAACTATGTAAACCCAAATGGTGAAAATTATTACGAAGTATCGTAAACGATTTTAAGTTATTCACAGCACTACCACTTAGGGAACTTGCTGGTCCGAGTGAGGGTTCCAATACTTGAATGAGTTTGTTTGATATTATTATGTGAGTAGTATCAACCAGTCAACTCGATATAGTCAGGGAGTTTACGTGCCACCCTAAGCTAGTGGTAGCGTGCTAAGTCTCATTATCAGTGTCTTAGGTATAGGTCTTCTTTGTTAGAAAATGTGCTAGCTTCTTTCGTCGCCTTAGGCCAGCCATATCAGGTAGACCTGACGAGACCGTATACTCTTACGATGCAGGTATGCTAAGTAGTGGTTGTGGTGCGCTATATCTGAATAGGTCTACCTGATAGTGAATTGCTGTAGGCATTAGTGTTTTCATTATCCACGAGGTTTTAGGTCTGTCTCACATTGGACGCGAGCGCGGCATCAATAGCGCGTAGTCGGCTTACAAAAATAACAAACCTATAAAATATGATAACCTACATTAGGTAGAGTTTTTTTGTTTTTTTTTTTTTTTTTTTTTTTTTTTTTTTTTTTTTTTTTTTTTAAGAGGTTTGACAGAGGGAACTTTAACTGCTATGGTCTTATCGTCCCGAAATCGAGGAGAGAAGGAAGACAGGATAGGAGAAAGCCAGCCGTTTCCGAGAACGAACATTATCCCATCAGGATAAAATCCGCCCCGGGCGGGAATCGAACCCGCGGCCTAGCGCTTACAAGGCAGACGCACTACCAACTAAGCTAACTAGGCTGGCATATCATTTTCATTAGTTTGGTATTGCAGGCTACAACGCGCTACTAAAAGTCGCGCGTCTACGCTTCCAATGTGAGACGGGCCTTTTTCTTATCACACTTCTGCCTGCCACACACTTTCATGCATGCATGACATGCCTGTGCCTGTCATGCATGTCTGTGAACTAGCGAAGCACACGCGTGCATCTATGCATAACAAGCCTGGTGTCTGTCTCTTCCTCTCAGTTCACCATTGGAAGGACTAAAGCCTATGACAGGCCTGTGCATGCATGTCGCTACGTTCAGGCAACTGGCATGCATGCTAAATAATTGTTTTTTCGTCATGCTCGTGATCTCTTTCCGCCACATACGTTCAATCGCACGCTTGCATGAACGTTTGTATGCTTCGCTAGTTCATAGCCATGCATGACAGGCATAGGCATTAAGGATCGGAATTTTTAATCGATTTTTCCGAGCCCTACTATGCAAGTATGCATGCATGCATGCATGCATGACTGTGTGGCGTTCTAGATGAAATCAATGTGAAATACCTTAGCCAGTGAATAAATACCGTAGCCAGTAGCAATACTTCTCGACGGATCACTGAAAATGACGGATCAGTGAAGTTGAATGATTTTATCTATTGTGGATGTTACACACACACAACGATCTGTCGAAGACTACATAGATTAGAAGACCAAGTTGGGACCAAGCGTGTGTACCCTGTAGTCAGTCTTGGTTCCCCACGTCAATTTAGCCTGACATTGGCGATGATACTAAAGATATTCATAATCTTGACGTAATGCCGATGTAAGATTTGGTATTGATGATCAATATATCGAAATAACCATGTAAATACTTATGTAGGTACATACATCGGAGAAAGAATTTATTTTTTTGTTGCAGCTCTGGTTTATGCAATTTTTGAACAGCGTGATGTTAACTTCTTCTTCTTTGTCAAATTTCCTTATACTGTCATACAGTTTCGGAATACTTGATCCATCCACCAAATTTCCTTCTTTCCCTGGTAAGTTTCTCAGCCTAAGCGCATCTTTTCCTTGTGATGTCAACTGAAAGTGCTAAAATATGTGTAAAATGGCAAGTTTTCCTAAAGACATCGACCAACTTGGACAGCAGACGAAGCAAATTTGACTCAATGTTGACGACCTTCCATGCAGACAATAACATACGATAAGTCGACACCCTACTGAGAATATTTGACTCTTCTTGTTTAATGTCTTGTCACGTTTATATTTTGGACTTATTTTTGTTACTCTGCCGAAACATGACTGTCGTGATGTTAACTTCTTCTTCTTTGTCAATTTTCCTTGTACCGTCATACAGTTTCGGAATCCTTGATCCATCCACTATATTCCCTTCTTTCCCTGGTGAGTTTCTTATCCTAAGCGCATCTTTTCCTTGTGATGTCAACTGAAAGTGCTAAAATATGTGTAAAATGGCAAGTTTTCCTAAAGACATCGACCAACTTGGACAGCAGACGAAGCAAATTTGACTCAATGTTGACGACCTTCCATGCAGACAATAACATACGATAAGTCGACACCCTAATGAGAATATTTGACTCTTCTTGTTTAATGTCTTGTCACGTTTATATTTTGGACTTATTTTTGTTACTCTGCCGCCCAAGTTTTGACTGGTGAAACAGGATCTGACAAACTGGATTCAGTCTGGGAAATGAAAACCTCGATTCTGTCCAGTTGAGGACCAGGAAATGCAAACCTCGGATTCTTTTCAATATGTCTTTGTTTGTTACAGGACCATTTCTTGCATCTTCAATCAAAATCCTATAGTAGCACAATTCAAAGGCTTCCAAATGTGTTTTTTCTTTCTCGCTAATGGACCATACAGGAAGACCCCGAAAATCCTATTTTGACGATACCTATACAATACAAAAACTGATGGTCTGCTCTTCCTACCAACAACTAAAGAGAGCAGCAACAGACAGACATGCTTGGCTACACCGACAAGGCCTTGCCTTTAGATCCTGATGCTGAATTGACCATGTCTTCCATTCATATAAAAGCACACTTCATAAGGCTACCATTTCCTACAGTCCTGCCTCGATTCTGTCCAGTTGAGGACCAGGAAATGCAAACCTCGGATTCTTTTCAATATGTCTTTGTTTGTTACAGGACCATTTCTTGCAATCTTCAATCAAAATCCTAAAGTAGCACAATTCAAAGGCTTCCAAACGTGTTTTTTCTTTCTCGCTAATTGACCATAGAGGAACACCCCGGAAATCCTATTTTGACGATACCTATACAAAAACTGATGGTCTGCTCTTCCTACCAACAACTAAAGCGAGCAGCAACAGACAGACATGCTTGGCTACACCGACAAGGCCTTGCCTTTAGATCCTGATGGTGAATTGACCATGTCTTCCATTCATATAAAAGCACACTTCATAAGGTTACCATTTCCTACAGTCCTCATCCCTACACTATTACACCAACCTTTGTGACCTGGAACTTTCCAAATCAATAACGCAATCAGTCTGATAACAGGTAAAACCGGATCACTTCCAAATGAAAGTCAAAAGTCGCGCTAGTTATTATTGTTATCTCGGTGTTTAATGATAACTGATAACGAACAGTATAGCTAATTACTTTATTACTGATAGAATTGGATGTATACTTGTATACCGTGTAAATAGGTTGGAACTAGTAGGTACGTCAGGCCAGCCACTCACTGACAGACTGTCTAACAGACCGCGGTTTGTAAGACAGTCGGAACTTGTGTGGCGGAAAAAGCTTCGGACCCAGGTCTGAAACGGTCTGATAGACGTAAGTTTATAGCATTTTTCGCCAAACATTTTTCGACTGTCTGATGTCCGCCACATACGCTGAGACCGATTAACCGCGTTTGTGTACCATAGTGGTATTGGTTGTATATATTTTATAACGTAACAATTGATTGATCAATAAATCCATTTCACTGTCACGACTCACGAGTAATGGGATAGAACTTTCAAAGTTACTTTTTTGGATAGGTATTTTTATTGTTTCCATTTTACTTTTTTTTTCAATTCTTTTCCCTAAAACTTTACTTTCAAATGTTCCAGTTGACAGTGGCTTCAAATTCAACAATAAAAGGACGACTGACAACTTATCCTTATCACTTGAAAATACATACTCGTAGCATATGAATGTTCGGCACCGGCAGTGTTCCAAAAATATCTGAAGTGAGTAGTTGTGTATCTCTTATCGTGTCGTGCTATCTTAAATCTTATCAATCTGTTAACTGTGATCTCTATCTAAAACGCCATTAGCAAATCCGAGTCATTCGAAAGAATCGAAAGTGATTTCCTTTTGAACCTCTGACTTACTTTCCTCTAGCTCTACCAACATATAATAAATTGGTCCTGGTTCGTGCCGAATCGTTTTGGGAAATTTGTATCTTTTGAATTTTCTTTGAATTTCAACTTTTCAACTCGCGTGGGTCGCGTTTTTCTTTGGTGTTTTTTTGAATCTAATAAAACCCTTTTTCAGTGTTCTTGCTTCCAGAAATCAGGTAGGATCCATCATTTTACTTATCCAAATCCGACTCATTCGAAAGAATCGAAAGCGATTTCCTTTTGAACCTCCGACTTACTTTCCTCTAGCTCTACCAACAAACACCAAGAGCCAAAAGTGAGTAGGTAATTATGGTAGGTATTAGGTATAATAACGGTGCTTTGATACCTACTAAATTACCTGTAAATGTCTTTGAACCCAAAGCCTATTTTTGTTGTGCCAACATGAAATTTGTTTCATACTTTGTATGACCTATGTCCAAATAACATGTACTCTTTGTTCTAGGTTCCAATGGAACCGGTCCTAAGCACCCGTCTGTGGTTATATGAAGTTGCATACCTACTCCAGTCCAGATAGAACACAAGTGTTGACAAACTCCGATCTTGGTAAGTACCTATATGAATGGGTGACTATCTTGTGAGACAATTCTAAAGTTTTGTTTACATTGTTGGAATACTCTCCCATTTTTGTGTTACTTGGCATTAGAAGGCAATTATTGTCAAGGTCTTTCCTGATCATAACACTATCAGATAAATAGGGTTGTTAATTATAATATCTCATAATGACATATTGCATATTGATCACGTCCCATGAAAAACTTAGTACTTTGCATTTCGCGCATCGCAAAATGTATGATGTTATATCATAGAAGGAAACCCTTTAAAAAACCTTGCATTATAAGTCTTTTTGTGAAATGATGAGTGAAAGTTGTAAATATGGTTTTCAAGAACGCAGATTATCAGTTTAACTGAGACAAAACACATTGAATTAATTTGTTGTACATTGAATTAATTTGTTGTACATGTTGTACAAACACATTGAATTAATTTCTTGTACTTAATGACATATTGTTGTACATGAGCTGTCTTTGGGAATACGTGACTTATTAAATGTAAACAATAGCAATATAATTAATTACAAAAATGCAACAACTTGATCATTCGCAATACAGTTATAAGTGACCCTGGAATTAAGTACTACACTTAATTATGGATGGGAACACATTTATTATTATTATTATTATTATTATTATTAGGTATTATCATCACTTTTACACTTCCATACTTTTGTGAAACAGGCTACTGGTAATCAGAAGGTCGTGGGTTCTAATCTTAGTGGAGGTATGTAATTTTATCATCAACATTTGAAAATTGGACCACAATAATATGTAGTAGTAGCTTACTGCTGTGGTAAAGGGACTCTTAGGTCCTATTCGAGCACTAAAATTGAGCACTGTTTTGACCAACTTTGTATTCCGTGATGCGATCTTATCTTGCAAGATACTCCAGTGCAAGGAAGTAGCTTTTAGTCGATCAAAGCTGAGACCGATTAACCGCGTTTGTGTACCATAGTGGTATTGGTTGTATATATTTTATAACGTAACAATTGATTGATCAATAAATCCATATCAATATCAATGTCAGACAACGTGTGTGACGGAAAAAGCTTCCGAAACAGGTCTGTCAGACGGTGAGTGCAGGGTATGACAGACCGCGGTCTATCACACGGTCTTTGACTGGAACCGACAGGAAAAATCCGGGATTTACGAGCGCACTGGAGTTGAATAGTTACGAGGCACAAAGGCCAACAAAGGGTCTAATACCTGTATGGATTGTATGGACACACCTTTAGGGATAAATATCACGTGAGTTTACTACTCAAATGATGTGGAATAAGGAAAAAAGTTCGAAGGAAGTTACATAATACAAGTAAAGCTCAAAAGCTCATGTGTTTTGAGTTAGGTGAACCTGTGAAACCCTCAAAATAAATTAATAATGATAAACCTAAGTACCGAAAATATTAAAGTACCTAAGTGATCTTTGGTTTGCTTTAGGTTATGCTAATTGCTGATAGACATCCAATGGTATGCTTGAATACATGCGTTATTTATTATGATATTAAATTTAATTAAAGAATGCCTCTTGTAGCCATTTTCCCAGAAAGTAGGTAAATAATTGAAAATCGTCCTCAGCATGCATACTATCATGTTTGGCAACATTATCCACGTTTTATTGTTCTTTCGGGTCTACTATTTGAATTTAATTGTACGCCTGACTAGGTTCGCTGTATTCAGTCAGTCATTAAATTAATATAAAATAGCTACCTTGTTATGTGTGTTTGATGCATACCTTTGTAATTATATGCATTTTGTACAGGATCACAGGGTATCCCAGAAGTTTGAGGCTATATGGAATTCAAATACTGGTGTACATTTCAAACGTCACATCGATTCAGTTCCAGTTCTCCTGTTCTAAGGAACCTAAGGATGCATATTCGGTCTGATTCCAATATTTTCACTTTCTATTGTATCATAGTTTGCCCTAAACAGTTCGTATACATACAAACAAGTAAACAAGTAGTCCATATTCGTCGTCGTCAGTTGTTGTAGCGGTGTAGCTGCACCGAAGCGGTTTGTTAGTACCTAGCCAATATTACTTGGCCCGTCCTGAACCGGAATCAACCATCATGAGGATCTGTGCTTTTCGTTTGAACCCTGATAACCCTTTGTAACCTCCAGATAGCCAGACTGGTTAGAGTTTGGCTGCTCTGTTCCCCATCAGTTTCAGACCTATGAAATACCCTGTTCATATTAATTGTTGACTTTATTGTACATGTCTCATGATTATGTATTCTTGCTCGTTTGCATTCATCATTACAAGCATGCTTTCGTTGAATGAATTGAATAATTATGCAACAATGACTGCTCAAAATCGATGTATTATTCATTACTGTTTTATTATTTTGATGGTCCTTCGTGTTTTCTTGACATTGAAGATGTTCCGATAATGATATTATGGATTACGTTCCGACAAAATTTTATTATTGTGCTTCTTTGATTACGTCTACGAGACTTGTTAAGATATGATGGACAATCGTAAGATCAAGTAGGTAACTACTACTTACCCCTATTATATCAATTACTGTTTTATTATTTTGATGGTCCTTCGTGTTTTCTTGACATTGAAGATGTTCCGATAATGATATTATGGATTACGTTCCGACAATTATTGTGCTCGTATTGTGCTTCTTTGATTACGTCTACGAGACTTGTTAGGATTTGATGGACAATCGTAAGATCAAGTAGGTAGCTACTACTTACCCCTATTATATCACATCTAATGCCCGGTACCTATGTTATATGTTATAATTATACAACCTACGTCATCGTCACAGATGTCTGGGTCTCGCTACAGTTGCTCATGTAACCTAAACTCCACCACATGTAGCCACAACTGGTTATCCGTCGACCAATTCGATTCCTGCCCCTAGAGCTAGAACTGATTCATAACACCAAACATGACTGCCAACTCTATCAAACTGGTTCCTAGGACCACTGATGTATACAAGGTCACTAGGGGTACTTTTTCTTGGTTTCGGTATTCGACTTTAGGTATGTTACGTGTTTTATTTTTTTACTTGGATGCAATCGACTTGATTTTCCTCTTAACACGACCACTTCTGCTCATCTTTTGTTTATTTATATTGGTTTTAAGTCTACATCGAAATCAAAATCCTAATCAGAAGAAGTAGGGAACTACCAGTGGTGAAACATGCCCAGCCGTCCACACTATAAAAAACTTTTGTTATTTCACCAAAATCCTTTGATCTTACTCACTAGTTCGGGCGATGTCGATCGACTGTAGTTTTTTGTGCTTTTATAGTACTTGTTATCATATTTTACAAAGTCATCTGTAACTTTGATTCCAACTAGAGAAAGTTTAGACTGAGGCAATATTTACTTATGTACATGTACAGCGCTCAACCTTATTTGCTATTTCTTTAGCAAGTGAAATTCAGGCTAGTATACTCCCTGTTTAAAGTCCCCCAGCCAGACTATCTTGTTACAATCAAAGAAAAAAGTCAGGCGTTAATGGGGTGATGTTTTATCCCAATGGAAATAGGTCGTCTTTTTGGATTCGCTTTTTGCTCGAAGTCACGACCTTTGTGTAGAAAGAACCTGGAACCATTGGCTACAGACTTGTTGGTTGTTGAGAAGCTAATGCCGTGCATTAAACACTAGAGTGCATTGTTCACTAGTGTAGACACGGGAATTACTTCCAATTCTTACGGACGACCGCACATTTATCCGTTCAAGCGTTTTGCAAATTTAATTTGCATAATATTTTATGCTAGAGAGCAACTTCTGTTTCACAAAAAACCCATGTACATAATAAAACTAGGTGATCTGTGTGAAAATGCATAGTTTAGACTAAGATCATGGTTGATAAGTCACCAGTTAGCTCTCTACATCCTCAGAAGAATTTTCTTTTTCCAAGAAGTTTGATGGAGGGAACTGTAACAGTTAAGGTCTTAGCGTCCCAAAAGCGAACGGAGAAGGAGGACAGGGTAGGAAAAAGCCGGTCATTCCGAGAACGAATTTGATCTATTTAGAATAAAATCCGCCCCGGACGGGAATTGAACCCTCGACCTTGAGCTTTCTAAGTATTAGTCTATTCATAGTAGTGTTTGGTATGGTGTCTACGCTAATTTAACGTGATGTAGTTTTATAGACTAAAGAGTTGTAGACCGGTATTCTTTACGTATACAGCCGGTGTTATCTATCGTACATATTTTAAGAACAGGTGAACCTATGGGTGCTTGATTGGTTTATCAGTTATTACATTGAATATGTACAGAGAAATCTTTCATTGCTATCAATATTTTTTTCCCATGTTTATTCAATGTACGTAGTTAAACTGCATAAAATAGCTATAAAGCGATCAATTAACATTGAAACAATCACATTGCGATAAACTGATGAGTAGGAAGCAAGTTTGACCTCTTGGCCATGTATGTTATAATTCATCTGAATCGGTACATAAATATGTATTCAATATATTCCTTAATTGCTCTCCTATCTCGATAAAAACCCGAGTTCTTTTTTTTTTTTTTTTTTTTTTTTTTTTTTTTTTTTCAAGTGACATCCTTGAACTATTTCAAAATAATCTCATTTCTAGCCTTTCAGATTGACTTGAATATAAATCAATCTCAATTCTTTTCCTCACAGTACTGAGTAAGGCCCGCCGCACGACTTTCAGTAGCGAGTAGTCGCCTTTTCAAAGGTTTGGTTTTGCAGGCGACTACGCTTCCAATGTGCACAGAGTTTATACGCGACCTGGAAAACCTGAAAAAGTCATGGAATCTGAGAATTGGCTAAAAAGTCACAGAAAATTTAAAGAAAACCTGGAAAAGTCATGGAATTTGTCACCTGATTGTCAGGTGTCTGAGATGTCATCGTGAATAGTTAATGACAAATTCCATTTCCCGGATATCGTATGCATTATATCTCTAATCTTTACCGTGTAGGATGGATCAATTATAATTTATACACGGCACGCGGGCTTCTTTACCTTCGCGATCAAGCCGGACATACATGCTACTAGGTGTCATTCAACCTGATCTTTCGACAAAGTTTTGCGCAAATTTCATTCATTTTGTTCGCGATATTATACCTAAAATTTGCGCAAATATGGCGTACCAAAAATTAAAAATGTTCAAATTAAATATCAAGTTTTTCCGAAAAACAGCCTGCGGCGCATTCCCCCTCATATTCCTTGACGTTCTGCCTATTGCATATTTTATTGAAATGAAGGGGTAATCTTACTGTTTTTTAAGTACCTCCGCCCCCTAATTTTCTGGAAAATTCATGGAAAATTGTCTGGAAAAGTCATGGAATAGTCATGGAATTTCATTCCGGGAAGAGCGTATAAACCCTGGTGCAGCAGAGGCTTGTCTCACATTGGAAGCGTAGACGCGCGACTTTTAGTAACGCGTATGGCCTTACTGAGTGTACTTTGATGCCTAGATTCAATCATCAGTTCATGCCTTGCTCGGATGGTTATCCTTTCAGGTCACACTACCCTCAAATCTCCACATTTGCTGTTGCATTGGCGAAAGATATATTCATGGCCACGGAAAGGCAGTTTCTAGCTCAGCCCGGCAGCAGTCAACGTGTTGACTTTATGCAATCACGTTTATGCAACCTGCGAACTCGTTTCTGATGTTAGGTAAGAAATTTAAAGCTTTTCTTAAATTCTTACTACTGTTGAACGGAAAATTATTCCGAGATACTCTGTGTCTGTACTTTAATGTCGTCGGCCTAACCACTAACCAGCCTAGGTCATGGTGACTAGTTGTAAGTTAGTATGTCTGAGAGATAAGAAAATACCTTCATAATATGCATCAATGCAATTCAGAATATGCATTAATGCATCGTTAAAACATTCCACATGAGTATCATATGGAGAATTGTGAACAGGCTGGTATGAATTGAAAGATGCGCTAGTGCTACAGACGGTAACACTTCCGTGAGTAAAAACTATACTATCGATCATAATATGACACCTAGAATGACGATCTTGCTGAATTTCCTGGTTAACGAATACTCGTTGATACAACCTATGTAGAGATAAGATCGTATTGGGCTTTTAGCTCGAGGATTTTCGAAAATTGTTTGTGTGGGTCTTTTTTAGTGGCAGATTTCTTCTAAAGGATCTTTCCTTTCAGACTCTTTTCGACGTCCATTTTGGAACTTCCAGTTAGTCTGGTCTCCAAGAACATTGAACTCAGACTTAGTATCTTTTGATAAGCAGAGAAAATTTCACAAAAGATGATGTAAGTAGATAGTCACAATATCGCTTTCTATGTACCTCCCAATCTATGACCTCTGCGCAAGCGCAGATTTTTGAAAAACATACAAAAGTTGACCCACATGTCAACGCGAGTAGACAGCAGGTTGACAGAAGATCTACGTCACTTCATCAGACCATGTGATAGAACTGTCACTACGTACTTTACGATGTACGTATACGTTTGGAAATTCTCGAGTTTCTCACACAAAAATACCCCGTTTACGTCATTATTTAACCATTAGGTTTCGCTTTGATCCATAGGGAAATACATATAAATGGATTCAACCAACTTTCGCCTGCAGAGAGACGAAAAAAGTCCCGAAACTGTCCGCTGACCGTTTAAAAGTGGAAGCTAAAGTCCTAAAAAGTCTGTCTCATCCCAATATCATTGGTTTCAGAGGGGAAGGTAAAACTAAGGACGGGAGAGTGTGTTTAGCTATGGAAACGTGTGGAACATCATTAGGTAAGTAATTTGTCTAGCCGTCCTATTTAGCTTGAAGGATAGTGCATATGCCTTCAAGTGCTAGGTTTTGGGTTCAATTCCTGCCTGGTGTTTCATTCCACTTGCACTTTCAATGCTCTGTTTGGATATGAAAATTGGGAGGTCCAATTCAAGATGGCCCCAAGTCCACTTTTACTGCTTTTAAGGAGAGCCAAAAATGGACTTCAGATCTCATCTTTCAAATCTAATAATTTTTCATGCTTTCAGGTGATCTCATAGAGAAAAGACGAGAGGAAGAATTGGGACCATTCCCCCCTCATTTTGGTGATTTCCGACAAAAGATAACCAAAAGGGTGTGTTATGATAAGTGGTAAGTTTCTTCAAATCCCATGTAAAAAGAAAATTTAAGGAAAAATCCTGTGGGAAGTTGGGAACGGCCACTTGTAAATATTTTCATATTTTCAAATGTTTATATTTTTTCAAAATTTTCGCGGGCTTCAGAAATTTCTTTCGATGAAGGGGAAAAGAGCTCTGTTCACACACATGAACAAATGAAAATTTCAAACTTTCGAGGATCTAGCACAGGGGAGCGTGTTGAGGACGAGATTTTTCGAGAAAAATCCCATGACAACAGTAGGGGGATGGGATTTTATTTTTCATAAAACGTCCCTTTCCCACCATAAATTCTTTGTTTATTTTTGACTTGTAATTTTATTTTATTTTCTGTTTGTCAAGACCTCACAACTCACAACTTTTGAAGAATTTGAAGTAAAATTTCGTTTTTCGTAGGTACTTACCTAATAGGTAATTAGTTTTCTCAACCTCTTTTTATTCTTGCGCTAATTCAAGTCACAAGTGAGTGTTTCTGTTACCTACTATAAAGTACCAACTCTTTTTTTTGTCTACTGCCATCAAGTCAGTAGTCAGTGTCTCTAAGTCTCTATAGTCCCTGCTGGATTGCCTTGTTTGAGATATCTAACGTGTGTCTGTGTTTGTACGAGATCTGAAAAAAAAAAAAAAAAAAAAAAAAAAAAAAAAAAACAGGTAGGTAGGTAAGTAGGTACCTAAAGAATATCATTCAGATTATGCCCCTTAACAAGTAAAAGTATTCAATCATTATTATTGTATGTACATTTTGAAGTTCAAATATGAAACCGCAATACCAACCTCAGTGGTGCGGTGGTTAATGCCTTGAACTTGAGATCTGTAGGTTAGTGGTTCGAGTCCAAGTGAAGTCATGAGATTTATCTAAGTATATTAACTGGGGAATGATATTAAATTTGGTACTTCTGTTAGACCTCAGATTGAGTAGGTAAGTATGTGTATCTGTGATAAACAATAGGATTTAGTTTATCTAAGTATCTAAGAAGTCTCTTGATATTGACCTCACATTAAGTTCTCATTTCCAGGTGATTTTGAACAGATCAAGTTGTGTGACTTTGGAACACCAATATTTCTCAACGAGCAAGGTCTTATGGCAGATGATACTCAGGAGTATGTTGGCACAGAGTTGTGGTCAGCACCAGAAGTCTTGATGGATGGTAAGAGTGGGTGTTCCTATTTTAAGTAGATATTAAACAACAAAAGTTTACCTGTGCAGTTACTGGAGCTGAATTTTTCTGGATTTCTGTTTGAACCTTTCCAGAAGTTCTTGCTTTGTAACATGCCCCTTGATGGCATGGCACAATGCCTTGCCACCTCGTAAAACAATCTCTACTTATCACTATCAACCTCAGTGGTGCAGTGGTTAATGCCTTGGACTTCAGATCTGTAGGTTAGTGGTTCGAGTCCAAGTGAAGTCACGAGATTTATCTAGGTGTATTAACTGGGGAATGATATTAAATTTGTGACAAGCAATTTAACAATGCTCAACACAGTTAAAATTCCTTTTTACTTCCCTTAGTTATCCTATAGGACACATCTAATGCCCGGTACCTATGTTATATGTTATAATTATACAACCTACGTCATCGTCACAGATGTCTGGGTCTCGCTACAGTTGCTAAGGTAACCTAAACTCCACCACATGCAGCCACAACTGGTTATCCGTCGACCAATTCGGTTCCTGCCCCTACAGCTAGAACTGATTCATAACACCAAACATGACTGCCAACTCTATCAAACTGGTTCCTAGGACCACTGATGTATACAAGGTCACTAGGGGTACTTTTTCTTGGTTTCGGTATTCGACTTTACGTTACGTGTTTTATTTTTATACTTGGATGCAATCGACTTGATTTTCCTCTTAACACGACCACTTCTGCTCACCTTTTGTTTATTTATATTGGTTTTAAGTTTACATCGAAATCAAAATCCTAATCAGAAGAAGTAGGGAACTACCAGTGGTGAAACATGCCCAGCCGTCCACACTATAAGAAACTTTTTTTTTATTTCAACAAAATCCTTTGATCTTACTCACTAGTTCGGTTTCAGGCGATGTCGATCGACTGTAGTTTTTTGTGCTTTTATAGTACTTGTGATCATTTTTTTTTTCAATTCTTTTCCCTAAAACTTTACTTTCAAATGTTCCAGTTGACAGTGGCTTCAAATTCAACAATAAAAGGACGACTGACAACTTATCCTTATCACTTGAAAATACATACTCGTAGCATATGAATGTGTTAGATAACGGACTATGAATGCCCTGCTGGTGTAGTGGTCAAGGCGCTCGCCTGGTAAACAGGAGGGCGTGGGTTCAATCCCATCCGAGGTATGGAATTTTATCCTCAATATAAATAATATGACTATTATTATGAATGGAAAGATTAGAAATATATGACGCCATACACTTCATAGAGGTATGACAGAGGCAGCATACTCATATTGACGTTCCTCTAACGGCTCTCTCTCTCTCCCCCTCTCTCTTCTTGGAAGAAATAGATATGATTTCCATAATATTTGAACATCTTCTAACGGTAAATTGATTATATAATTAGATTAATTAGAGAACTTCCTTTCAGACAAGACGAAGCTTATCGGTAAGCTTTGCACATGGATTTTCAACAGGAAAAATCGATCCGAAAATATGACTTTTTAGTCCGTCCTTCCTTTATTATTACAATAGGTAGTAATAAAAAGGTATAAGGGACGGACTGTTGTATTCGCTTCGGTGTCGTCTGTCTGTCTGTCACTCTGTCTGTTTAAAAACTGACCATCGAAAATTTGACCCGATTACATTACTTTCCTTCCTATAGGATAAGGAAAGTAAAAAAGGTATAGTGGACGGGCTGTTGTATTCGCTTCGGTGTCGTCTGTCTGTCAGTCGGTCTGTCCCCATAGAAGGACTTATCCAAACCTGGTCGACCTATACCTATATCAAATTAAAGGTCTTTTTACCAGGAACACGAAAGTGGTGGTGCAAATTTTGTCCAGAAAACCATAAAGCCAAAGAGAAAGAGGGAAATGGAGAAAACTAAGGATAGAAATAGAATCACCAAAGAAATGGAGAGAGAGAGAGAGAGATGGAATAGGAATGAGAGAGAAAGAGGGAAATAGAGAAAACTAAGGATAGAAATGGAAAAAAATACAGCTATTCTAACATTTCTAACATAAAATACCAGTTGAAATGCTAAAATAATGGATGAACGTGAACCAAAATTTAACATATGTACATAGGTATTTGATGAATAAATGCCAGAACATTGAACATAACTTTGAAGCCAATGTACCACCGGAGGAACCTTTTATCGATGAAACAAAATAGAACAAAAAGCAAAGGAAGCCCTTCTGATAAGAGCAGGAATTCCAAGAAATAAATATCAAAGGCTTGAGAAAGAAAAGAATGTAAGAAAACCATAAAAGGACAAAAAGGATGAAAAGGTAAATTCTCAAGATTCTTCAAGTGGTCTGGGCATAAAGAGACGGCTATCAAGATACAAGATCTACCTACTTGTGCGTATATTGAACGTAAGTAATAGGTGTACCTACTTCATGTAGGTGTTATTCACATGGGTAGATGAATGGCTAGTAAAGAAGATTATGAGATATGAGTGTAAATACAATACATATACATAATTAAGTATACCTACATACATAGGTGCTTGTTCAAATAAGTAAGAACACTGATCACGATATACGTTAAATATCCTTTCCTTCCTAAATTTCTTTAATCGCACTGTGTACGGTCGCCCTATCGGCGCGCCAATCTAACACACCGTATGTAGTACACTTGGATCAGCTGATATCACAACGAGCACCAAAGCGACTTGTTGTGCCCACACCCGGCATGCATCGGCACCGGCAGTGTTCCAAAAATATCTGAAGTGAGTAGATGTATCTCTTATCGTGTCGTGCTATCAAATCAATCTGTGAACTGTGATCTAAATCTAAAACGCCATTAGCAAATCCGACTCATTCGAAAGAATCGAAAGCGATTTCCTTTTGAACCTCCGACTTACTTTCCTCTAGCTCTACCAACAAACACCAAGAACTTTGAATTTCTGTGCTAGAGCCAAAAGTGAGTAGGTAATTATGGTAGGTATTAGGTATAATAACGGTGCTTTGATACCTACTAAATTACCTGTAGGTGTCTTTGAACCCAAAGCCTATTTGTTGTGCCAACATGAAATTTGTTTCATAGTTTGTATGACCTATGTCCAAATAACATGTACTCTTTGTTCTAGGTTCCAATGGAACCGGTCCTAAGTACCCGTCTGTGGTTACATGAAGTTGCATACCTACTCCAGTCCAGATAGCAGATAGAACACAAATGTTGACCAACTCCGATCTTGGTAAGTAAATGAATGGTTGACTATCTTTTGAGACAAGTCTAAACTTTTGTTTACAATTTTGGAATACTCTCCCATTTTTGTGTTACTTGGCATTAGAAGGCAATTATTGTCAAGGTCTTTCCTGATCATAACACTATCAGATAAATAGGGTTGTTAATTATAATATCTCATAATGACATATTGATCACGTCCCATGAAAAACTTAGTACTTTGCATTTCGCGCATCGCAAAATGTATGATGTTATATCATAGAAGGAAACCCTTTAAAAAACCTTGCATAATCATTATAAGTCTTTTTGTGAAATGATGAGTGAAAGTTGTAAATATGGTTTCAAGAACGCAGATTATCAGTTTAACTGAGACAAAACACATTGAATTAATTTGTTGTACATGAGCTGTCTTTGGGAATACATGACTTATTAAATGTAAACAATAGCAATACAATTAATTACAAAAATGCAACAACTTGATTATTCGCAATACAGTTATAAGTGACCCTGGAATTAAGTACTACACTTAATTATGGATGGGAACACAGGCTCTGTTGCCAGATTTTAATTGTCATCGATTTTTTAATTATCATGTAAACAAAAGTACCCTACTTTACATAAATTATTATTATTATGGGCTTCATTTTCGTACACACTGCCCGTCTATCCGGGAACAAACAGTGTTCCTAAGGTGAGTTTGGAATGATTATTATTATCACCATCACTTTTACACTTCTAACTTTTGTTATTCCATACTTTTGTGGAACAGGCTACTGGTAATCAGAAGGTCGTGGGTTCAAATCTTAGTGGAGGTATGTAATTTTATCATCAACATTTGAAAATTTGATCACAATAATATGTAGTAGTAGCTTACTGCTGTGGTAAAGGGACTCTTAGGTCCTATTCGAGCACTAAAATTGAGCACTCTTTTGACCAACTTTGTATTCCGTGATGCGATCTTATCTTGCAAGATACTCCAGTGCAAGGAAGTAGCTATTAGTCGATCAAAGAAAGAGACGGCTATCAAGATACAAGATCTACTTACTTGTGCGTATATTGAACGTAAGTAATAGGTGTACCTACTTCATGTAGGTGTTATGTAAGTAATTAAAGTAAGTAAGTAAATGCAATTTCTTTGTGTTATTATGTCACAACTTTGGTGCTCACTGCAGCATTGTAGGATTTTTCCCAATATCTCAATAATCCTAACGTCAATGTTTACCTCTACCATGCTTGGCACCCGGTCGCTATGCGCATTCACATGTCATAGCTACTCATTTTCCTCACGAGGCCTGAGCAATTGCCTACAATATTCATACCATATATGCCCCACCTATAACGAAAGAGTGTAATATACATACATACATAATATGTATAGCTATATGTAGTTTACTGTAAACCCATTTTTTTGTTTTTTTTTTTTTTTTTTTTTTTTTTTTTTTTTTTTTTTTTTTTTAAGAGGTTTGACAGAGGGAACTTTAACTGCTATGGTCTTATCGTCCCGAAATCGAGGAGAGAAGGAAGACAGGATAGGAGAAAGCCAGCCGTTTCCGAGAACGAACATTATCCCATCAGGATAAAATCCGCCCCGGGCGGGAATCGAACCCGCGGCCTAGCGCTTACAAGGCAGACGCACTACCAACTAAGCTAACTAGGCTGGCAAGGGAGGGAGAAATAATGATAGTGGTTATTTACACGAAGAAAAGTAGTATATTGTACATATTATAATCACTATAAATCATTTAAATCCTAAATCCAAAATAGGTTCTCTAGGGGGATTTTAAACAGTGAAGATGTCAGCCTGAAATTTCCCTTTCCAAAGAATTAGCAAAAGGTTGAGTGCGAAGGGAATCCACTCGTAAAATCCTAGTCTAAAGCAATCACCCTAGGGCTGATTGACAGGCTAACGAAAAGCGCCGACCACATCTGGAAATGGGAAAAGGCGAAGATTTAGGGCCGAATTTTAAACTCGGATTATCATTTAATCCTGGTCAGGATTAGCTTCTAGGAGAGCTATTCTATGTGGGAAAGTAATGTTGGACAATTAGTTTGACTAACTAAGACAGGAACTGAAAGTAGTTTTAAAAAAAATTCTTAAAACCTCTCCGAACACTCTAAGCCTAACCACCCCTAAAAGGTAATCCGGTTTTAAAATTCGACCCTTAGACCGGCATGCGGCATAACTTTCTGTTATCACTAAAAACAGGTGGCCTACATTTAGCTTATCTACTGTTCGTTCACCTCATAGAAATTCCTACAGTGATTAGCTGTATTTACTATCGGACCAAGGAGATGAAGGAGATTCCTCCTAATGACAACCCTAACTATAATAATAATAGTGCTTATTTATACTGCTCGCATAGGACTGAAAAGTCCCTTTACTCCAGCAGTAGGCTACTACTATTATTGTGGTCAAATTCTCAAATTATGATAGGACTGAAAAGTCCCTTTACTCCAGCAGTAGGCTACTACTATTATTGTGGTCAAATTCTCAAATTATATTGAGGATTCCATACCTCGGCTGGGATTGAACCCACGCCCTCCTGTTTACCAGGCGAGCGCCTTGACCACTACACCACCGAGGCAGGTATAACACCACATTGTGAGATACATCTACGAATACACCTAAAATATAGAAAGTATCTATCTATTTAATACGTACATAAGTCGTATAGTTACCGTAGTAATTTGTAGGTACGTAGTAATGTAACGAATTATGTGTTTAGGGGAGTAACAGGACACACACCCTCCTGTTTACCAGGCGAGCGCCTTGACCACTACACCACCGAGGCAGGTATAACACCACATTGTGAGATACATCTACGAGTACACCTAAAATATAGAAAGTATCTATCTATTTAATATGTACATAAGTCGTATAGTTACCGTAGTAATTTGTAGGTACGTAGTAATGTAACAAATTATGTGTTTAGGGGAGTAACAGAGAAAAAGAGGAGCAAGACAGAACAAGAGAGTTAGGGAAACAATGCACAACGAAATTGTGCTACTTTTATATTTTCGTGAAGATGGATAATTTATTTCCCTATTTAAATTAAAGTATTAAACTTTCAGGAACGAATTTAAATTAAACGAGGTAGCTCGCTACATATTTACTTAGTACGTACATTGTCTTAGTACCCACCTGCTTATGTATCTCCGTGGGAAATGTGTTAAATAAATCAAGAGAAATGTTGTTCAGATAGGTATCTTTTATTGTTGTAATAATACAAGTACATGGGTACTTAGTTGTTTATAGCTAACATCCTTTAAATATGAGGAGATATAATTTTTAACGGATTAATTGCTCTTAATGGGTCATTGATAGAAAACAACCGTCTCAGAACAAATTAAGAAAACTCCTATAAAAAATATGTATGTAACTCTGTATGTATAAGTAGGCATCACGTAGGCTCATAAGTTGATAACTTAATGACATTAGGAATGGAAAATATTTTAAGAAAATAGGTGGAAAATACCATAAGATTAGAGTTTTTTTTCTTTATCGTTTTGTTATCCACTATCATAAACTAATGACGGAAAATAACATGGTTTCCCAAATCCTTGATGATGTTACCCATCTAACTTGAAGGAAATTAAATGACTTCTACCAGCCTAGATGGTAGCGCGAATGCCTTGTAAGTCCTAGATCGCGTGTTCGATTCCCGCCCGGGGCGGATTTTATCCTGAACGGATAAAGTTCGTTCTCGGAATTACTAAGTGCCTCCTTTACTATTCATTGTTCTCTACTCGTATCATCAATCTTTTTACACTGGTAATACCGCCACTGGTCGCTACTCGAGTAGCTACTCGATTGTCCTCACGAGGCTGAGTGCACTCCGAACTCCAAGCACAGAGCAGAAAAAACTTCGACCCTGCCGAGAACTGAACCCGGGACCTCCGGCGTGCAAGTCTAGTATGATACCCACTCGGGTGCGGAAGTTGCTCCCTATTATTATTTCACCTGACAAACACAAAGTCCTTTGAACTCTCCACTGAGCCCGGTTAACGTTTTAAATTTTACTTTTTATAAATACATAAATTATTTACTCACCGTTTTTAGGAAATATGTATGTAACTCTGTATGTATAAGTAGGCATCACGTAGGCTCATAAGTTGATAACTTAATGACATTAGGAATGGAAAATATTTAGAAAATAGGTGGAAAATACCATAAGATTAGAGTTTTTTCTTTATCGTTTTGTTATCCACTATCATAAACTAATGACGGAAAATAACATGGTTTCCAAATCCTTGTTGATGTTACCCATCTAACTTGAAGGAAATTAAATCACTTCTACCAGCCTAGATGGTAGCGCGAATGCCTTGTAAGTCCTAGATCGCGTGTTCGATTCCCGCCCGGGGCGGATTTTATCCTGAACGGATAAAGTTCGTTCTCGGAATTACTAAGTGCCTCCTTTACTATTCATTCTTCTCTACTCGTATCATCAATCTTTTTACACTGGTAATACCGCCACTGGTCGCTACTCGAGTAGCTACTCAATTGTCCTCACGAGGCTGAGTGCACTCCGAACTCCAAGCACAGAGCCGAAAAAATTTCGACCCTGCCGAGAACTGAACCCGGGACCTCCGGCGTGCAAGCCTAGTATGATACCCACGCGGAAATTGCTCCCTATTATTATTTCACCTGAGCTGGCACCGGTCGCTATGCGCATTCACATGTCATAGCTACTCATTTTCCTCACGAGGCTGAGCAATTGCCTACAATATTCATACATATGTGCCCATCTATAACGAAGAGTGTAATATACATACATATTTATATGTAGTTTACCTGTAAACCCACACCTAATGGTAATGAAGTTACAAGTAATACTAATTGCTCATTTAGTAGAAGTTTGCTTCGCATCCTCATCATTAGGCAATGAGGCATCCGCGAGTAGTGAATATGCATAAACTGGTCTAACATAAATATGAAGAAAATAACACCTCTATGTAATACTCCCAACTCCCAACCTACCTCAATGTAGTGGTTGAGGGGCTCGCCTGGTAATTAGGAATGTACAGGTTCAGTGCCAGTAAAGACGGTAATTTTGTCTGAGATTTTATTTTTAAAGTTAACAGTATGGGCGTAGCTATTTCTTACTGGGGTTAATCCAGTCTTATTCAAGTAATATTGAATAAATTATTATAAAGAAGTTAGGTACTTTTTTGACTCTAAATACATCGTCTTATTCAAGTAACATTGAATAAATTATTACAAAGAAGTTAGGTACTTTGTTTAACTCTAAATACATTAGGTACCTACATAATATCAGCGAATATCATAACCCGTGCTGTTGTACGTACCTACCACCTCCCTAATCCTATTGATGAACTCTATGTAGGTCTGCACCTAGTACCTACCCAAATAACGAATATCACCAAATTTAGGGCCGAATTTTAAACTCGGATCATCATTTAATCCTGGTCAGGATTAGCTCTAGGAGAGCTATTCTATGTGGGAAAGTAATGTTGGACAATTAGTTTGACTAACTAAGACAGGAACTGAAAGTAGTTAAAAAAAAAATGAAAAAAAAAAATTCTTAAAACCTCTCCGAACACTCTAAGCCTAACCGCCCCTAAAAGGTAATCCGGTTTTAAAATTCGACCCTAAGTATGTAGGTCTGCACCTAGTACCTACCCAAATAACGAATATCACCAAATCAGGACTCAGAATGTCAGATTAGGACCAAGAGTTGATCCTAATGATCACAAAATATCACACAGTCTGGTAATTGTAAGTAGAGTCGAATTTCTCTGTTGGAATTTCATCTCTTCTGAATCTCGTTTCCCTTCTTTTGGCGTGATAGCCCCTGTACTAAACCATAGGAAATCCAAGATGGCATGCCATCGGAATCTTTTCCGTTTCTGAAAGGAAAATAGAAAAAATACAACTTGTAGGTAGAACTCCGAATTTCGGAATTCTGGAAGACAGATTAGGCCCGTCAATTTCAATAAAGATATTTCTGTGTTCCTACAATTCCTACATAGATATTAATAAACCAAAGAGCTCATTTCTGAAGAATGCTCACTTAAACGGAGGTTACAGAGGTAAGGCTGGAGGTTTCCCAAAGCTTGTCGTAAGCTGTGAACTCAGGGGAAACTAATGCTCTCAATTAATCAGAACATATTTGAGAGGAACTTCGCTTGCAAGCAGTCGAGTAGCTTCAAGGGAATCTTGAGTACCTACTTTACTCATTATTGCCGTAAGCAATTTGCTTTTTTATCCCTGGTTGCAGGTCCAGTGAGGAAACAGAATTAGCTCTGCACCAATCAAGTTGCTGAAAAGTGTAAACAAACACCGCTTGGGGCGCTCTCTATTTTCATAGGGAGAGCAACATTCAGGTCTGGACCTAAACATCAGACACTTTTTGGTCTAGATTTCAACGTTTTTAGGTAAATCCCCCTTTCTCTCTTTGTTCTTTCCCGTAGCATGTGCCTACCTGATGTTTTCCAACATTCCTACCCATTCCCAACTCCGGTGATGTTTGCTAAACATTGTATTCTACGGCACGTTCTCGGTTTCCTTTGAACTGTAGGTACGCCCTTTCATATTTACCTGCCTGGGAAGATACTGACGCATTAACAGTATAAATAGACAGCGGTGCTGTAAACGGGAACCGACTTGGTAAATGTGTACTTTTGGAACGCATTTTTCCCTCCCATTATCACCATCACCATGACTATTATTATGTTTTCGTTTTTAGGTAAATCCCCCTTTCTCTCTTTGTTCTTTCCCGTAGCATGTGCCTACCTGATGTTTTCCAACATTCCTACCCATTCCCATCTCGGGTGATGTTTGCTAAACATTGTATTCTACGGCACGTTCTCGGTCTCCTTTGAACTGTAGGTACGCCCCTTTTATATTTACCTGCCTGGGAAGATACTGACGCATTAACAGTATAAATAGACAGCCGTGCTGTAAACGGGAACCGACTTGGTAAATGTGTACTTTTGGAACGCATTTTTCCCTCCCATTATCACCATCACCATTACGGTAAATTCAGCTTATTTTCCGATGGTAATAAATTAAACCAATGTTTAACGTAATCATGTGCAACACAGTTATGTACATTAGATACATAAACATGTTTACAATATTAGCTGCTCACATCTATTAAAAAGACTCAACAGGGGAAGGTTCCTATTTTACGTGTAGCCTGTAGCTATAGCAAAAGCTACATACCTATTTTTTCACATTTTATTTGGGGAGTTTTCCATATTTACGTGCAAAATGGAAAGTCAAACCAAGAGTGGCTTTGCAAGAAGTTCAGTACTCAGAATGTCAGATTAGGGCTAGGAGTTGACCCTAATGATCACAAAATATCACATAGGTCTTATCGTCCCGAAATCGAAGAGAGAAGGAAGACAGGATAGGAGAAAGCCAGTCGTTCCGAGAACGAACATTATCCCATCAGGACAAAATCCGCCCCGGGCGGGAATCGAACCGGCGGCCTGGCGCTTACAAGGCAGACGCGCTACCAACTAAGCTTACTAGGCTGGCTTTTTTTCACATTTTATTTGGGGAGTTTTCCATATTTACGTGCAAAATGGAAAGTCAAACCAAGAGTGGCTTTGCAAGAAGTTCAGGACTCAGAATGTCAGATTAGGACCAAGAGTTGATCCTAATGATCACAAAATATCACACAGTCTGGTAATTGTAAGTAGAGTCGAATTTCTCTGTTGGAATTTCATCTCTTCTGAATCTCGTTTCCCTTCTTTTGGCGTGATAGCCCCTGTACTAAACCATAGGAAATCCAAGATGGCAAAATATCACACAGTCTGGTAATTGTAAGTAGAGTCGAATTTCTCTGTTGGAATTTCATCTCTTCTGAATCTCGTTTCCTCTCTTTTGGCGTGATAGCCCCTGTACTAAACCATAGGAAATGCAAGATGGCATGCCATCGGAATCTTTTCCGTTTCTGAAAGGAAAATAGAAAAAATACAACTTGTAGGTAGAACTCCGAATTTCGGAATTCTGGAAGACAGATTAGGCCCGTCAATTTCAATAAAGATATTTCTGTGTTCCTACAATTCCTACATAGATATTAATAAACCAAAGAGCTCATTTCTGAAGAATGCTCACTTAAACGGAGGTTACAGAGGTAAGGCTGGAGGTTTCCCAAAGCTTGTCGTAAGCTGTGAACTCAGGGGAAACTAATGCTCTCAATTAATCAGAACATATTTGAGAGGAACTTCGCTTGCAAGCAGTCGAGTAGCTTCAAGGGAATCTTGAGTACCTACTTTACTCATTATTGCCGTAAGCAATTTGCTTTTTTATCCCTGGTTGCAGGTCCAGTGAGGAAACAGAATTAGCTCTGCACCAATCAAGTTGCTGAAAAGTGTAATTAAATATCGCTTGGGGCGCTCTCTATTTTCATAGGGAGAGCAACATTCAGGTCTGGACCTAAACATCAGACACTTTTTGGTCTAGATTTCAAAATTTCAAGACACTTTTTTGGAGTTTTGGTTCTACATTTTAGACACTCTTTGGCAACATTTTCCATTCTCGATATTTTTGAGAGACCCTTGATTCCTTGAATGGCAAGGCCGTGGCCTGTTGTAGCAAAATAGTAATAATGCTTATTATTTATACTGCTCAAGTAGGACTAAAGAGTCCCTTTAACCCAACACTCCCAGCAGTAGACTACTATTATTGTGGTCAACGTTGAGGATAAGATTCCATACCTCAGCTGGGCTTGAATTCACGCCCTCCTGATTACCAGGCGAGTGTCTTGATCAGTACACCACCGAGGCAGGTTGTAACCCCTTCGCGTAGGACTAAAGAGTCCCTTTAACCCAACACTCCCAGCAGTAGACTACTATTATTGTGGTCAACGTTGAGGATAAGATTCCATACCTCGGCTGGGCTTGAACTCACGCCCTCCTGATTACCAGGCGAGTGTCTTGATCACTACACCACCGAGGCAGGTTGTAACCCCTTCGTTCCTCCCGAATTCACACCACTGGAGGAGTTGATTACATTTGTGAAATGTTTTCACGTCTCATCTACTTTCCTTATTTCCTCTTCATCTTCTTTTCTGACTTCATGTTTCCTTTTTGTCAAAATAATAGGAGCATCAGGAAAAGGAGAAAGTAACAAAGTTTTATTCCACCCTGATGAAAGGAAAAGATTGAATGGGTTATATATGCTTATATGGCCATTAATTTTACATATTATTACTTTCAATTACACTACACTCCTACACTATGTAGGTACTTACACGGAACCAAAATGGAACTTTTGAAATCAAAAATTTCAAAATCGGGAAATACAGGGAAATAAATTACCTACAAAGGTTTCTTGGGAACACAAATTTTATAAACATTTTATCACTGTCCGTAGGTGGGTTTCCACCTTGGTATCTACATATTTTTTGCTATAGCAGTAAATTTTACGGTGGTAGATACCGAGAAAAATAATGATCAAAGACCTTTGAGGGATGTTTGATGTAGGTGTTGGTTACAAGTTACAGGGGATCTCATTCTCTACAAAGGTTTCTTGGGAACACAAATTTTATAAACATTTTATCACTGTCCGTAGGTGGGTTTCCACCTTGGTATCTACATATTTTTTTGCTATAGCAGTAAATTTTACGGTGGTAGGTACCGAGAAAAATAATGATCAAAGACCTTTCAGGGATGTTTGATGTAGGTGTTGGTTACAAGTTACAAGGGATCTCATTCCTGTCAGAACTTTCATTTCATGCCATTTCCACTGTTACAATACAAGATTCTCGTTTCTCACTACAAGGGAACAAGTTCCTCTCTAATTGCCAGAGAAAACTCCAGCGATGATTTTTATGTGAACAAGATTTGCTGAATTACTTCGCTCAGCATGCTGCTTCAATGTAATCCCTGCTGATCTCGCGTTAATTGTTACGATTTTCCTTGTTTCTCTTTATTTTCCCTTTCGCAGTAGCATAGCACTCCTGTGCACTTCCAGGAACTAACGTAGGATGTTTTGGGGACAGGATGAAAATTTGAAGCTTTTTTTTTCATTTACTTGTTTATGCCCCCAAACATGGACTTAAAAAAGGAAATTTGGTCATTACTCATGATCGAATTTTCTTTCATGAGCTCGGCTCTTCGAGTAAGATCTACAGTATTAATTTCATCCAGCCTGAGTAGGGCCGGGAAAAGCCAAAAGCACGCCATTTCCCTGACGGTCACCCAGCCTGATACCAACCACGCGCAACGTTGATTATCTTCAGTGGTCCATCGGGAACTGAATAACCTGATGTATTCCACGCTCTATCGCTGCTAGCTATTTATAAATTCAGAGTCATCTATTTAATGTAAAGTTCAAGGTTATCGTAGCATAGCACTCCTGTGCACTTCCAGGAACTAACGTAGGATGTTTTGGGGACAGGATGAAAATTTGAAGCTTTTTTTTTCATTTACTTTTTTGTGCCCCCCAAACATGGACTTAAAAAAGGAAATTTGGTCAATACTCATGATCGAATTTTCTTTCATGAGCTCGGCTCTTCGAGTAAGATCTACAGTATTAACCTCATCCAGCCTGAGTAGGGCCGGGAAAAGCCAAAAGCACGCGATTTCCCTGACGGTCACCCAGCCTGATACCAACCACGCGCAACGTTGATTATCTTCAGTGATCCATCGGGAACTGAATATGTTGTTGTTTTCAAATGTCGGGTTATTTGACTACTAGGTCATTTTACCTCTGGCTTCCCAATATTTACCTGAACTGAACTGAACTGAACTGAACGGGAACTGAATAAACTGATGTATTCCACGCTTTATCGCTGCTACGGCATCCCACTCGGAAATTTTTTTTTTAGCCAAAACCAGTTGGCCTCAAAGCGATCACTCTAAAGCTGATTGAGAGGCCGACGACAAACGCCGACCCCATCTGAACATGGGAAAAGGCAAGCGATCACTCTAAAGCTGATTGAGAGGCCGACGACAAACGCCGACCCCATCTGAACATGGGAAAAGGCGAAGAAGAAGAAGAAGACGGTATTAATTACATATTCATGTTTGCTTCATATCACAGCTATCAGAAAGGAAGTCTGATATCAATTAAAGTTATACATTGCACAGAAAAGAGACAATTCTCATGCCATGTCTAAAAAAGATTTTTAAGAAATAGCATTCTTTCTACTTTTAGCTAAGTTGACCCAGGAATACATCATGTTTACAGCTATCAGAAAGGAAGTCTGATATCAATTAAAGTTATACATTGCACAGAAAAGAGACAATTCTCATGCCATGTCTAAAAAAGATTTAAGAAATAGCGTTCTTTCTACTTTTAGCTAAGTTGACCCAGGAATACATCATGTTTGACATTTCGTTAATTATGTACTATCTGTTATAGGTACGAAAAAACACATCTCAAATTTAATTATTTTTTCATTTGTCTTAAAATTTAAAATATTCGATAAATAGTCGTAAATAACATATATGTAGGTAGAAAGAAGATATGAAACATTATAATGTTAAGGAATCATTTTAGATAAGTAGCTATATATCACCTACATAATTTGATGTATGTAAGTATACAAAATATTATGCTAAGGTTAATAAATTACCTATCTAACCGAAAAATATTCGGATTTTTTAAACTATATCATGTTAAGTGTAGGTAATTTATAACAGGGGTTTAGGAACTAATACATATGTATAAGTTTTATGGCTAAGGTTAATAAATTACCTATCTAACCGAAAAATATTCGGATTTTTTAAACTATATCATGTTAAGTGTAGGTAATTTATAACAGGGATTTAGGAACTAATACATATGTATAAGTTTTATAAAAAGTCACATAGAATTGACTATTTATATGCCTATTATTTATAGTATTTATTTTAAAAATAATCTTCGACATCCCCATTGCATAATCAAATAGATACCAGGCGTTCACACAAAATATTACTCTGTGAAAGAAAAGGAGATAAGAAATAATTTAATTCAAATTTGAATTCTTAATATAATTTTAATCAATGGATATAATGTATTTATTTTGTGTAAATTAAATCATAATTAGTAATAATTTTATTAAATATCTATAATTTATTTACACAAGAAATATTTATTTTAAAAAAATCGATTTCAGACAAAAAATTGATGCATTGGACTGGTGTGGAGGTAGGTACTTTCTAAAAAAAAAAAAAATCGCAAATACCTAGATCTAAAATGTAGGTAAGCATCTACATAATTATGTACCTACCTATTGCGACCGGTGTAAAAAAGAAGGAAAATCCTGTCATTTTGCATTATTTCACTATACCATATACCCAAATAGTACATAGGTATATCCTGAATAGTCATATTTTATTTTTATTACCGTGACATCATGTTTATTCTTCACTTTTTTTCCCTCCATAATTACCAGGAGGGAATTGATTGAATTTGGTTCATGGAACATGATATTGGCAGTACAGGAGCCATTTGAAAAATTGACTGTGCAGCGCCCGTCAGTATGTTTTACGTATTTGATATTTTTTTTATTTCTGAGGTTTAATGATGTTACGACCAATAAATACCCTAAAGAAGGAAAATCCTGTCATTTTGCATTATTTCACTATACCATATACCCAAATAGTACATAGGTATATCCTGAATAGTCATATTTTAATTTTTATTACCGTGACATCATGTTTATTGTTCACTTTTTTTCCCTCCATAATAACCAGGAGGGAATTGATTGAATTTGCTTCATGGAACATGATATTGGCAGTACAGGAGCCATTTGAAAAATTGACTGTGCAGCGCCGGTCAGTATGTTTTACGTATTTGATATTTTTTTATTTCTGAGGTTTAATGATGTTATGACCATACAAGTGTAAAAAAAGGGGTGTTGTAATTTTACAACCGATTTCTAGTGATAGCTACGTGAAAATAATGTGCAACACCACAAATAGAACACCCTGTAATGTTGCTTATAATAATTACCTATGTACATTGCTTATGTACAGTAAATCACTTGAAATTTTCATTCAATTTCTCAGTTGACCAATGTCGGTAAAAGAAAGACCCCTGAAAGGTCAAATCTACACGAGATCAAATTAATAATAATTACTGATTTGAAATTGTGTTAATATCTAAAGGCTGTTTATTTATCTTACATTCGGCATTATGATCAAAAGCTCTCAAAATTGGATGGACTGAAAAGACACAATTCAATTTGAAGACACCAAATGACATAGTTACTATGACATTTGGTCTCATCAAAATTAGTCATTTTTTGAGCACCACTACTGTTACATTCAAGAAGATGGTGGTGATATTTGATAGCTACTGGTGAGACTGTACTATCATCACACTACAATAATACCTATTGTCATTCCTATGAGTCATTTACAACTCCTTCACTGAGCAGACATCATGTATTTAATCAAACTATCAATGTCATGGCACACATGCATGTACAAATGTACATCTTTAGGTACACAATATGTTGACAAATGACAATGCCAAGGACAAATTTCAAAGACGAAAATAATTATCTGAAATATGAATATAGCAAATTCTAAACTCATTACATTTGAAAGTTTAGATTTGAAGCTGATTTTATTTGCTCAGATATTCCAGAATTCCAGAGGTACCTATTTATATGGGATTATGCATAAAACAAACATTCATAAAGCTGAAAATGCATTCAGAATCATAAAATCCCATTTTTCCAATCGAGGCTAAGTAAATCTAAAAAAGGAAAGATAAACAAATACGAACTGATAGATGGAGTCATGCAGAAGAAAGGAAGAATCAAGAATGGACTTATGTAAACAATTGAGGAAGAGATGATGTTGAGCTGGTAGTCTGGTAGCTGATAGATGTAAAAACTAATATTACTCGGGATATAAAGAAAGAGAAGGAAGTAATATTTAGACAGAGAAGGAAACAATATTTCACGAAGGAAACTTTCGTGTGCTTGTTTGCAATAGACAGCTTTTATTAAAAGTAAACAAGCAATGCAGCCAAGTGGCGAATACACTGGTATTAGTGGAGAAAACTTCTAGCTACGCGGGTGTTCCCTTACCTTTCCGCATCAGGGAGTGAAAGAGGAAGAAGTATATGTGGATTTTCCACGAAACAATATGACGTCAGGATGACAAAATTAAAAGTGAGGACACACGATAGAAGAAGGCTATTTGGAGAACGTCACATTAAAAAAGCCGACAGTACCTATATTATATGAACCAATTTTAATTCGTACCTACATGAACAGACTTCAGAAAAAGAGTTCTAACACAAGGAATGGCAGACAATCAATTTATTGGCGACATCGCACCATAATAATGAGGGATACGCTCATTACACACTTTGTGCCAAAAGACCCTTATACCAAGACAAGAGAAGATCCTTCAGATACCTATTACTCACATGGAAAATTTCATCCAGCGCCACTGCCTGCTTTTTTTTTGCCAGTAATAAATAAAAATGATGCAAGTTTACTGAAAGGAGTTACGGAGTTGTTTGTTTTTCTCTTACAACAATCTCAGAAGCTCAGGAGATTCCAATCTACACCTAACTTTTTTTCTCCCTCTCTGAAACGAACACAATTCAACTTTTGATACTTACTTTTTAACTATTTTTCTCTCTGTCTTCGGGATATGTTTTCAAGATTAGACTTTTATACTTTTGTTTTCAGAAAGTAGAACGTGAAAGATAAGTTAGTGTTGAATGATGATAAAACGTAGCCTCGTAGCCTCATTTCTTGAGGTGAATCGACGGGAAAGTCACGTTTGCTAGACACATTGTTCAAAGTTCAAGTATTAGATGGGCTATGAGATTTGGGAGATAAGATCTTCAAAAGATAAATATGTTAAATAAAAAATGATAAAGCAAACAAAATTTCCAAGAATGCCTTTCCAATTTTTCCAGAAACTAAATACCTGTAATCCTACAATGAAGAATCCCATCATCTGGACTATCTGGAGAGTCCAGTCCCCAGAATCCTATAGATTTCCTAAGTACTCTTCAGTAGTGTTCACGAATTTCTTCACAATCTTCTTGAATGTAACAAAATCATTATTTTATTACAGACTTCATCCAACCTTTAAACCCGTGACATGATTTCGACCACCTATGTTTATCTGATCGCCAGCGACACTAGCGGCATTATGATGAACCAGAGCATCACATCCATGGCAGAACTTCCAGCGGATGATTTCCGTCGTGATATGGCAGCCATTTTGTCTCCTGGAAAAAAGAAAGTAGTGATATAAGGTAAGTGAAAAGAGGGACTCAGGTAACTACTAACTATCGCTCTCAGAGTAGGAGCACCTGTTTAAGAGTATTGTGTACCTCCTCTCACATCTGATGAAAGCCGTAGATGGGCATTGAGAATGCTAAGACAAAAGCAATGCAGCATCTGTGTTATGGTTACGAAACGCAAGGGTAGTAAAACATTCAGTTACTCTTAGAATTCGAAGCCGTGACCGAATATTGTAGGTACACTGAAATAGGGTGCCACAAATTTTAGGAGAACTTTGAAGGTTTCTTTCCCCTGATTTAAGGTGTTGAAGTGCTACTATATTTAAAGTATCGATCTTTCTGGTATGTTAATGTTCCGGAACCCAGTCGCTCGATTGGGCTTCCGACAACCTACTTTTTTCTCAGTGATGTGATGTCCAGGAGAAGATTATAGAAGAAGGGATGGACAAGAAATGGTCAAGATGAGAGTTGGTATCGGGTACCCTAATAGATTTAGCAATCCCTTCAATCCAGTGGACCCCAAGCAATCGCTTCAATCCAATAGACCCCAAGGAATCGCTTCAATCCAGTAGACCTCAAGCAATCGCTTCAATCCAGTAGACCCCAAGCAATCGCTTCAATCCAGTGGACCTCTAGCAATCGCTTCAATCCAGAATTGACTCTTACCTTCTGACACAAATACAGAGATAGACGCGGCATCAGTATTGGAGGCGGTGCAGGTATAGTTGCCCTCATCTTTATCACTCGCGTCTTGAATCAAGAGGCGGCTCTGGGTTTTCGGGCCCGGCTCGGTTTGCACTGTGATGCCCCCTCGTACGTTGTCGTAGTTGATCATTCGGTCGTTGTGATACCAGAAGACGTACTGGGGCGGCTGGGGACTCTGAAACAGGAACACAAAAAAAGAAAATGGTCATTAAGTACCTACTATAGTAATAGAAAGTAAAAAAAAGGGTTTTCTAAATCTGTTTTCATAGCGAATGTGGAACATAATGAAGAACTTAGGTTTCATAAGAGAATAGATTCCTATTAATCTAAATTCTAAAGGACCCAAAAACAACCCCAATCTTTCGATAAAAACTATGATACATTTACTTGTTAGTGACGATAATCGAACTTTAATCATCTGAGACGGGATTGGATTCAGACACATTATTCTAGCAACATACTTTTGAATTATCTATTGCATAAACATTAAACACATACTTTGACGTTGAATTATTTATTTCATAAACATTAAACACATTTTGACGTTGACCACTAGCGACCACTGTTCTCACAAAAGTTAAAAAGGCCAAAGATTAATGTTGCTTTTCCGTATTCAAATAACAATAGGGTCACTTCACGAAAATAAAGAGATTAAAAATTAAAAGGTCGGCCATAATTTCTCCTCTCCGCTTCCATCATATCAGAAACCACAGGTTTTAACACACCACATCAGATACCTTCAGAGTCTTTTCCAGCTTTTCATTATGAAAATATCAATTTTTTGACCTCAAGGTGGACAAAGGGGCTTTACCTTCCATACAATTTAACAATCCAAATGTAACATCAAGCAAACCTCTGTAGCCTCGTTTATAACGTTAGTGTTTATGGGACTTGTACTTGGTTATTTAACCTCATGGGTCTACAGTCATGATAAATGCGTTTTTTAATCTCTGCGTCCTGAGAGACTGCAGCGTATCTCCACAGGAATGTGAGTTGTTATTTGTTGTTCCAATCGGGTTTCCAAGACAATGTAGAGAAATATGAAACCGTAAGAGAAATAGATTATTGTGCTCTTTGAGCATCACAGTTCTAGTTCTAATTCTATACTATTAAGAAACCAAGATCCATTCACATTCACAGTTTCACACACTGATCGCTCTATCTCTATAACCACAACACCTAGAAAGCTGAAATTTGGTAGGGATATTCCTTTTATGGTCTAGGTGTGCAATAAGAAAGGATTTTGCGAAAATCTAAACCGATCCTGAGATATGATCAATTTTTGATCGCTAAAATCTCCATAAGAAATACACAGAGTGCAGAGACTGTTAGGTACTATACCGTAAAATATTTTTAGGAATCATTTGAAAACCCTGTCCATTACATAGGCATTAAAAGTAGTCATTAGATTTAAATGCCATTTTCACTTTGCTCTCAGAGGCTCATGAAGCATTTTAAAACACATTACGCTGCCTTTACTCCCAACCTTCCACCTTTACCCTATCCTTGCAAAGCTTAAACCCTTGCTGTTCCCAGACACCCCATCGTTGTGCTTACTCTGCCCTTGCCGTTCGCATTTACCCCTCGTTACCCCCGTCCTATCGTTTATTGTAGGTAGGTACTTAACATTTTAAAATTCAAGAGTGTTTAAATAACACTTGACGAATTCACAGTGCATTTATTATTTTGAATATCAAATCACACGCCCATCCATTTGGATACCTCCGAATTGTGTACTCGTATGATCGTAGGCTCAAATTTTATCTGCCAGACGGTCTCTCCCTAATACATACAAATCTTCCAAATGTACATATCGTTTGGAAGGAAGTAAACGATTAGAACTGAAAACTTTATTATTCATTCCAATCCAGATAGTCCAGATGATGGGATTCTTCATTGTAGGATTACAGGTATTTAGTTTCTGGAAAAATTGGAAAGGCATTCTTGGAAATTTGGTTTGCTTTATCATTTTTTATTTAACATATCTTTTGAAGATCTAATCTCCCAAATCTCATAGCCCATCTAATACTTGAACTTTGAACAATGTGTCTAGCAAACGTGACTTTCCCGTTGATTCACCTCAAGAAATGAGGCTACGAGGCTACGTTTTATCATCATTCAACACTAACTTATCTTTCACGTTCTACTTTCTGAAAACAAAAGTATAAAAGTCTAATCTTGAAAACATATCCCGAAGACAGAGAGAAAAATAGTTAAAAAGTAAGTATCAAAAGTTGAATTGTGTTCGTTTCAGAGAGGGAGAAAAAAAGTTAGGTGTAGATTGGAATCTCCTGAGCTTCTGAGATTGTTGTAAGAGAAAAACAAACAACTCCGTAACTCCTTTCAGTAAACTTGCATCATTTTTATTTATTACTGGCTGGCAGTGGCGCTGGATGAAATTTTCCATGTGAGTGATAGGTATCTGAAGGACCTTCTCTTGTCTTGGTATAAGGGTCTTTTGGCACAAAGTGTGTAGGTAATGAGCGTATCCCTAATTACTATGGTGCGATGTCGCCAATAAATCGATTGTCTGCCATTCCTTGTGTTAGAACTCTTCTTCTGAAGTCTGTTCATGTAGGTACGAATCAAAATTGGTTCATATAATATACTGTCGGCTATTTTAATGTGACGTTCTCCAAATAGCCTTCTTCTATCGTGTGTCCTCACTTTTAATTTTGTCATCCTGACGTCATATTGTTTCGTGGAAAATCCACATATACTTCTTCCTCTTTCACTCCCTGATGCGGAAAGGTAAGGGAACACCCGCGTAGTTGTTTTCAGAAAGTAGAACGTGAAAGATAAGTTAGTGTTGAATGATGATAAAACGTAGCCTCGTAGCCTCATTTCTTGAGGTGAATCGACGGGAAAGTCACGTTTGCTAGACACATTGTTCAAAGTTCAAGTATTAGATGGGCTATGAGATTTGGGAGATAAGATCTTCAAAAGATAAATATGTTAAATAAAAAATGATAAAGCAAACAAAATTTCCAAGAATGCCTTTCCAATTTTTCCAGAAACTAAATACCTGTAATCCTACAATGAAGAATCCCATCATCTGGACTATCTGGAGAGTCCAGTCCCCAGAATCCTATAGATTTCCTAAGTACTCTTCAGTAGTGTTCACGAATTTCTTCACAATCTTCTTGAATGTAACAAAATCATTATTTTATTACAGACTTCATCCAACCTTTAAACCCGTGACATGATTTCGACCACCTATGTTTATCTGATCGCCAGCGACACTAGCGGCATTATGATGAACCAGAGCATCACATCCATGGCAGAACTTCCAGCGGATGATTTCCGTCGTGATATGGCAGCCATTTTGTCTCCTGGAAAAAAGAAAGTAGTTATAAATTCAGAGTCATCTATTTAATGTAAAGTTCAAGGTTATCGTCCCCTCCTTATATCATCCCTGATGACAGCGTTTAATACAAGAGTGAGCCACTTTTCTCTCATCCTTGAGGTAACTACTAACTATCGCTCTCAGAGTAGGAGCACCTGTTTAAGAGTATTGTGTACCTCCTCTCACATCTGATGAAAGCCGTAGATGGACATTGAGAATGCTAAGACAAAAGCAATGCAGCATCTGTGTTATGGTTACGAAACACAAGGGTAGTAAAACATTTAACAAATATTGAAAGTTTTTTTTATGAACTTTGTAGGATTGTATCAATATGTATATTATTTAGACTCATCAGTTGGACATAGCTGGGGGAGGTTATCGTCCCCTCCTTATATCATCCCTGATGACAGCGTTTAATACAAGAGTGAGCCACTTTTCTCTCATCCTTGAGTTTTTTTTTTTCTGAACTTCATTATTTTTACCCCACTTTGTCTCATAAAAAAAGGAGAGAAAAAATACCAAGAGTTCATAGAAAGTTATACGTCTTTTCTTTTTACTATTATTACTTTTTTTAATTACTTTTCATAATAGAAGAGAAGAGAAAAATGAACTTGATTTCTCAAGAAAGTCATTTTCCTTGAGAAACTTTTTCAGATCAAAAAAACCAATAATAAATAATCATAAAAAGCCCAGTAAAAAGATTGATGTAGGTGTCTATGTAAATATCGAATGCTATTCTTTATGGGATTTTATTATTATACTTTTCATAATAGAAGAGAAGAGAAAAATGAACTTGATTTCTCAAGAAAGTCATTTTCCTTGAGAAACTTTTTCAGATCAAAAAAAAAAACCAATAATAAATAATAATAAAAAGCCCAGTAAAAAGACTGATGTAGGTGTCTATGTAAATATCGAATGCTATTCTTTATGGGATTTTATTATTATTAGTATCGATCTTTCTGGTATGTTAATGTTCCGGAACCCAGTCGCTCGATTGGGCTTCCGACAACCTACTTTTTTCTCAGTGATGTGATATCCAGAAGAAGATTATAGAAGAAGGGATGGACAAGAAATGGTCAAGAGGAGAGTTGGTATCGGGTACCCTAATAGATTTAGCAATCGCTTCAATCCAGTAGACCCCAAGCAATCCCTTCAATCCAGTGGACCCCAAGCAATCGCTTCAATCCAATAGACCCCAAGGAATCGCTTCAATCCAGTAGACCTCAAGCAATCGCTTCAATCCAGTAGACCCCAAGCAATCGCTTCAATCCAGTGGACCTCTAGCAATCGCTTCAATCCAGAATTGACTCTTACCTTCTGACACAAATACAGAGATAGACGCGGCATCAGTATTGGAGGCGGTGCAGGTGTAGTTGCCCTCATCCTTATCACTCGCGTCTTGAATCAAGAGGCGGCTCTGCGTTTTCGGCCCCGGCTCGGTTTGCACTGTAATGCCCCCTCGTACGTTGTCGTAGTTGATCATTCGGTCGTTGTGATACCAGAAGACGTACTGGGGCGGCTGGGGACTCTGAAACAGGAACACAAAAAAAGAAAATGGTCATTAAGTACCTACTATAGTAATAGAAAGTAAAAAAAGGGTTTTCTAAATCTGTTTTCATAGCGAATGTGAAACATAATGAAGAACTTAGGTTTCATAAAAGAATAGATTCCTATTAATCTAAAGGACCCAAAAACAACCCCAATCTTTCGATAAAAACTATGATACATTTACTTGTTTTAAAGTGACGATAATCGAACTTTAATCATCTGAGACGGGATTGGATTCAGACACATTATTCTAGCAACATACTTTTGAATTATCTATTGCATAAGCATTAAACACATACTTTGACGTTGAATTATTTATTGACGATAATCGAACTTTAATCATCTGAGACGGGATTGGATTCAGACACATTATTCTAGCAACATACTTTTGAATTATCTATTGCATAAACATTAAACACATACTTTGACGTTGAATTATTTATATCATAAACATTAAACACATTTTGACGTTGACCACTAGCGACCACTGTTCTCACAAAAGTTAAAAAGGCCAAAGATTAATGTTGCTTTTCCGTATTCAAATAACAATAGGGTCACTTCACGAAAATAAAGAGATTAAAAATTAAAAGGTCGGCCATAATTTCTCCTCTCCGCTTCCATCATATCAGAAACCACAGGTTTTAACACACCACATCAGATACCTTCAGAGTCTTTTCCAGCTTTTCATTATGAAAATATCAATTTTTTGACCTCAAGGTGGACAAAGGCCTTTACCTCCCATACTAATTTACAATCAAATGTAAATAAGCAACCTCTGTAGCCTCGTTTATCAACGTTATGTGTTATTCATATCAGAAACCACAGGTTTTAACACACCACATCAGATACCTTCAGAGTCTTTTCCAGCTTTTCATTATGAAAATATCAATTTTTTTGACCTCAAGGTGGACAAAGGCCTTTACCTTCCATACTAATTTACAATCAAATGTAAATAAGCAACCTCTGTAGCCTCGTTTATTAACGTTATGTGTTATGGGACTGTACTTGGTTATTTAACCTCTGGGTCTACAGTTTCATGATAAAGTGTTTGTTAATCTCTGCTCGTGCTGAGAGACTGTTCAGGCGTAGTCTCCAAGAATGTGAGTTTTATTTGTTGTTCCAATCGGGTTTCAAGACAATGTAGAAAATATGAAAACCGTAAGAGAAATAGGATTATTTGCTCTTTGAGATCACATTGTTCTAGTTCTAAATCTTATACTATAAGAACAAGATCCATTCACATTTCACAGTTCACACACTGATCGCTCTATCTCGAGAACCACAACACCTAGAAAGCTGAAATTTGGTAGGAATATTCCTTTTATGGTCTAGGTGTGCAATAAGAAAGGATTTTGCGAAAATCTAAACCGATCCTGAGATATGATCAATTTTTGATCGCTAAAATCTCCATAAGAAATACACAGAGTGCAGAGACTGTTAGGTACTATACCGTAAAATATTTTTAGGAATCATTTGAAAACCCTGTCCATTACATAGGCATTAAAAGTAGTCATTAGATTTAAATGCCATTTTCACTTTGCTCTCAGAGGCTCATGAAGCATTTTAAAACACATTACGCTGCCTTTACTCCCAACCTTCCACCTTTACCCTATCCTTGCAAAGCTTAAACCCTTGCTGTTCCCAGACACCCCATCGTTGTGCTTACCCTGCCCTTGCCGTTCGCATTTACCCCTCGTTACCCCCGTCCTATCGTTTATTAAGTTTTATGTACATTTTCATTTAATAATTATGTACAGGTAAATTGGTAGATAAAGATAATTTTTCGACTAGAATTTGAATTTCATCCCTATACGTATTTGAAAGATACAAATAAAATAATATTCATACATGACTGTGTATAGGTATGATGGTTTAAATTGGTTTAAAAAAGTTAATCCATGGTACCTACAATTAAATTACATTTTGAAATTAAATTGAAATCAACAGGTTTCATTATATCTAATTTCCCAGACACCCCATCGTTGTGCTTACTCTGCCCTTGCCGTTCGCATTTACCCCTCGTTACCCCCGTCCTATCGTTTATTGTAGGTAGGTACTTAACATTTTAAAATTCAAGAGTGTTTAAATAACACTTGACGAATTCACAGTGCATTTATTATTTTGAATATCAAATCACACGCCCATCCATTTGGATACCTCCGAATTGTGTACTCGTATGATCGTAGGCTCAAATTTTATCTGCCAGACGGTCTCTCCCTAATACATACAAATCTTCCAAATGTACATATCGTTTGGAAGGAAGTAAACGGTACGGTTCTACATGATTAGAACTGAAAACTTTATTATTCATTCCATCCTAAATTGACATAGGTAATTATAATAGCTACTGGCCAAACACATACTATCTAGTAGCAAAAAATAGTTTCTCACTTACCTTTTCAATGATACAGACTAGATTGATTACACTGCCTGGATCGACATGATGCTCAGCATTGCCCAGGATAAATGCCTCCGGTATAACAATGTGAAGGTTGACAAAGTGTGACATAATCCCTGTACCTGTGGACACCTGGAACATGCCAGAGAATATGGCAAATCAGTTGGTGTATGGCAAATGAGTTGTTATATGGCGAATTGTAATTTGTTTATTTGCATCAATTTATTATAGATTACAATATTGCAAGGGAATGATTTGTTATTTGGCGAATGATTTGTTATATGGTAAATGAGTTGTCATTTGGCAAAATAGTTGATGTAAATGAGTTGGTGTATGGCAATGGCGAATGAATTGTTGTATGACAAATGATTTGTTATACATGGCTCATGAGTTGTTATATGGTAAACGAGTTGTTGTATGGCGAATGAGTTCGTGTATGGCGTATGGCAAATGAATTGGTGTATGGCAAATGAGTTGGTGCCAATGTATGGCAAATGAGCTGGTGTATGGCAAATGAGTTGGTGCCAATGTATGGCAAATGAGTTCCAAATGAGTTCTTATATGGTGAATGAATTGTTTGTATGAGAAATGATTTGCTGAATGGAAAATGACCCCACTCTTTTGCCTGAGAAGGCAATAATTATACTGGCTTGACACACACCAACAACCACACACCAACCAGGAAAATGACCCCACTCTTTTGCCTGAGAAGGCAATAATTATACTGGCTTGACACACACCAACAACCACACACCAACCACACACACACCACTCTGGTGGGATTTCTAAACACTCGATGTAATGGTGTAAGAACCTCTTAGAGTATCAGGTTAAATACTACAATCCACACACACACACCACTCTGGTGGGATTTCTAAACACTCGATGTAATGGTGTAAGAACCTCTTAGAGTATCAGGTTAAATACTACAAATAAACCATATCACATCACCAAGTCATGGTGGCTTGCTTGTAAAGGTCTCTGTTTCCCAATCCAAGGGCCTCGGGTTCAATCCCCATCTTGGGCGTTGTATAACTCATGTACTGATTTAGAGGATAAATGAAAAAAAAAAAAAAAAACACATACACATATTGATACAATCCTACAAAGTTCATAAAAAAAAAACTTTCAATATGTTGACATTCCAAGCATTCTCGACCAATTTTCTGTCTGTCTGTAAGCTGGGATTTCTAAATACTCGATTTCCAACCACACACCACACACACCACACACACCACACAGACCACACACACCACACACACCACACACACCACACACACCACACACACCACACACACCACACACACCACACACACCACACACACCACACACCACACACACCACACACACCACACACACCAAATCACTACAACGAGACCAAATCACTAAGCAGCCCAAGACACGGCAGACACGCAGCAAGACACGGCAGACACGCAGCCCAAGACACCGTGTTCAAGACACCGTGTTTCGTCCTTTTTTGGACTCATCAGTTGGACATAGCTGGAGACACCGTTGGACATAGCTGGAGACACCGTGTTTCGTCCTTTTTTTGTTTTGGACTCATCAGACACACCACACACACCACACACACCACACACACCACACACACCACACACACCACACACAAGCAAGCCAAAAAAAAAAAACCACACACACCACACACACCACACACACCACACACACCACACACACCACACACACCACACACACCACACACACCACACACACCACACACACCACACACACCACACACACCACACACACCACACACACCACACACACCACACACACCACACACACCACACACACCACACACACCACACACACCACACACACCACACACACCACACACACCACACACACCACACACACCACACACACCACACACACCACACACACCACACACACCACACACACCACACACACCACACACACCACACACACCACACACACCACACACACCACACACACCACACACACCACACACACCACACACACCACACACACCACACACACCACACACACCACACACACCACACACACCACACACACCACACACACCACACACACCACACACACCACACACACCACACACACCACACACACCACACACACCACACACACCACACACACCACACACACCACACACACCACACACACCACACACACCACACACACCACACACACCACACACACCACACACACCACACACACCACACACACCACACACACCACACACACCACACACACCACACACACCACACACACCACACACACCACACACACCACACACACCACACACACCACACACACCACACACACCACACACACCACACACACCACACACACCACACACACCACACACACCACACACACCACACACACCACACACACCACACACACCACACACACCACACACACCACACACACCACACACACCACACACACCACACACACCACACACACCACACACACCACACACACCACACACACCACACACACCACACACACCACACACACCACACACACCACACACACCACACACACCACACACACCACACACACCACACACACCACACACACCACACACACCACACACACCACACACACCACACACACCACACACACCACACACACCACACACACCACACACACCACACACACCACACACACCACACACACCACACACACCACACACACCACACACACCACACACACCACACACACCACACACACCACACACACCACACACACCACACACACCACACACACCACACACACCACACACACCACACACACCACACACACCACACACACCACACACACCACACACACCACACACACCACACACACCACACACACCACACACACCACACACACCACACACACCACACACACCACACACACCACACACACCACACACACCACACACACCACACACACCACACACACCACACACACCACACACACCACACACACCACACACACCACACACACCACACACACCACACACACCACACACACCACACACACCACACACACCACACACACCACACACACCACACACACCACACACACCACACACACCACACACACCACACACACCACACACACCACACACACCACACACACCACACACACCACACACACCACACACACCACACACACCACACACACCACACACACCACACACACCACACACACCACACACACCACACACACCACACACACCACACACACCACACACACCACACACACCACACACACCACACACACCACACACACCACACACACCACACACACCACACACACCACACACACCACACACACCACACACACCACACACACCACACACACCACACACACCACACACACCACACACACCACACACACCACACACACCACACACACCACACACACCACACACACCACACACACCACACACACCACACACACCACACACACCACACACACCACACACACCACACACACCACACACACCACACACACCACACACACCACACACACCACACACACCACACACACCACACACACCACACACACCACACACACCACACACACCACACACACCACACACACCACACACACCACACACACCACACACACCACACACACCACACACACCACACACACCACACACACCACACACACCACACACACCACACACACCACACACACCACACACACCACACACACCACACACACCACACACACCACACACACCACACACACCACACACACCACACACACCACACACACCACACACACCACACACACCACACACACCACACACACCACACACACCACACACACCACACACACCACACACACCACACACACCACACACACCACACACACCACACACACCACACACACCACACACACCACACACACCACACACACCACACACACCACACACACCACACACACCACACACACCACACACACCACACACACCACACACACCACACACACCACACACACCACACACACCACACACACCACACACACCACACACACCACACACACCACACACACCACACACACCACACACACCACACACACCACACACACCACACACACCACACACACCACACACACCACACACACCACACACACCACACACACCACACACACCACACACACCACACACACCACACACACCACACACACCACACACACCACACACACCACACACACCACACACACCACACACACCACACACACCACACACACCACACACACCACACACACCACACACACCACACACACCACACACACCACACACACCACACACACCACACACACCACACACACCACACACACCACACACACCACACACACCACACACACCACACACACCACACACACCACACACACCACACACACCACACACACCACACACACCACACACACCACACACACCACACACACCACACACACCACACACACCACACACACCACACACACCACACACACCACACACACCACACACACCACACACACCACACACACCACACACACCACACACACCACACACACCACACACACCACACACACCACACACACCACACACACCACACACACCACACACACCACACACACCACACACACCACACACACCACACACACCACACACACCACACACACCACACACACCACACACACCACACACACCACACACACCACACACACCACACACACCACACACACCACACACACCACACACACCACACACACCACACACACCACACACACCACACACACCACACACACCACACACACCACACACACCACACACACCACACACACCACACACACCACACACACCACACACACCACACACACCACACACACCACATAAACAGATCCTTTGTTTTGTGGGTAGGGTTCAGTTATTGAGAAAATAAATATTTCATTCTCTTTTACATCGTTTGAAATTTGAACAACTCTTTATAACAGTAAAGGTTGTATCAAATTCAAGTTGTTCCAAAATTAGAAGTCTGAAAGAACTGAAATTCCACAAGTAGAAATGAAAGGAACTTTTAACCGTAAAATTACACAGAATACATACTTCATAGGAAGGACTGTTTTTGTAAAATAGAACGCAGTAATTGAGAATATGATGATGATAATAGTTGACAAAAAGCTCAAGCGATGGTCACTGTTGAAATGCAAAGAAAGGCTACACTGAATGACTGAAAATATAAAACTAAACCCAAGACAAAGGCCGAAAATTTGAGGATTTCTCAAAACCACCGCGGGCTATGGAAGTTCCCAATCCTATTCGGGTATTATAAACAAGGCATTAATATTTCAAACCGTTCAATTCCAAAAAAACAATATTGGGCTTTCCAATCCAAAACACAAGGAACCTCAAAGCTCTCAGACCAAAATACCTTCTCGTATTTGTTCTTTTAATTTTGCAACGGTTATAGATACCCTTAAACCTTTTCGAAAACAATTTGAAAAGGAACCTATGTACGTTACATCAGGGAGTTGATGTTTCTGAGAAGCTTCAGGACACGGAATAGGGGGGTGGGAGATAATAGGTGGAGACGAGGGGAGGGGATATGAAAATTGTAATGAAAAACCTAAAATGTTCTCATTTATAAGTATAGGGTTTAAATACTACCACGAAACCATATCACATCACCAAGTCATGGTCGCTTGCTTGTAAAGGTCTCTGTTTCCCAATCCAAGGGTCTCGGGTTCAATCCCCAGCTATGTCCAACTGATGAGTCCAAATAAGGACGAAACCCGTGTCTTGGGCTGCTTAGTGATTTGGTCTGGTTTCGTTGTATAACTCATGTAGTGATTTAAAGGATAAATGTTTTTTGTAGTAAGTGGGGATGAAAGGAGGAGGGGAAGAAAGGGGCAGAATATAGAGGGGACGTGTATTCAGCTATTCAGCCTTTATTTTTATTTATTTATCATCATTATTACTATGATTATTAATAAATATTACTTCCATTATTATTTTCAATTTCAGTTTTCTCCTGATGCTCAGTGTAAAATTGTTATTAGGTGGGAAGAGAAGGGGGAAACGTGGTGGATGTTAATTTTAGCATGATTATTTCCCCTGATGATGTATAATACCGTTGTAGGCGTCCCCAAGCTTGAAGTGCTTCTACGTGTGAGGCCAAAATATTCCAAAAAGGGGGTAGGTACTCCTTTCAAGTGCTATCTTAACCTTTGGTCTGCTGGATCCAGACGAAAGAATGACCTGCCTTCTCTCGCGATTAAAAGCCCGTTCTAACTTGTCACGAGTTCCATCCGACTTTTTTCCGAGCGTCCTGTAGGCAGTGTGATTTAAATGAGAGTGTTCCCACTTACGCACGACACGATTTTTCCCCCCGAACGACAAGTGGGAACGGTGCTTAAGGTGCGTCTACACTATACCTCTACAGTGGACCGATATCGATCGACATGTTTTATTCAGTCAGAAGTTTTTTCTGGAATTTGGTCACTATCATTTTCCCTTCATCCTAAGCAAACTTAGTCCGTATTGCCCTATAAATAGAGTCATTGTCTACGGCCTCTACCATAGCCATAGACCACACTTGGCTAACCCTTGGGGTATTTCGTTCGTCAAAGGAACATAGGAATAAAACCCAAGCCCATAATTTTAGGTTTATGATTATGATTAGGTTCATAAAATATTAAAATTTGTTACCCCTTCACTTCCTCTGGTCTTTTCGGACCTAATATCAGGGGATTAAAGTATATTCACTCCCAGGTATGTCAAAAGCCCTTTCATTGCCAAAAAAAAAGTTAGGTTACAAAAGCAGAAAAAATAATTAGAATTACAATAGTGTTTATTTATAGGTTCGATTAAGACTAAAATTTTAGTATCTTCGTCCTAGTAGTAGGCTGCTATTGTTGTGGTCCAATTCCTAAACTACTCCCGATTCTAATAATAGCAGCGACATGGAAAGTAGATATGAAAGCAGGCCATATGACATTCTGCTGAAACACACGAGTATTAATCCCTTTCCTGTCCATATAATTTTCGTCCCTTTCCCTCAGCCTCTAATATATGGCACCATCCCTGGTGTCAGGTAGTAACAAGGCATTAATATTTCAAACCGTTCAATTCAATTCCAAAAAAAAAAAACAATATTGTGCTTTCCAATCCAAAACACAAGGAACCTCAAAGCTTTCAGACCAAAATACCTTCTCGTATTTGTTCTTTTAATTTTGCAACGGTTATAGATACCCTTAAACCTTTTCGAAAACAATTTGAAAATGAACCTATGTACGTTACAGGGAGTTGATGTTTCTGAGAAGCTTCAGGACAAGGAATAGGGGGGTGGGAGATAATAGGTGGAGACGAGGGGAGGGGATATGAAAATTGTAATGAAAAACCTAAAATGTTCTCATTTATAATGTACAACGTTTCTTTGAAAATTTCTCAACAAAAACTTGAAGAAGACAGAATGCAGTGGTGTGGGGACCCAAAGTAGCAAAGAATTCATTTCACCTTCCTGGCTCTTGTAGTCCATTTCTGAAAGTGGGCTAGTACTCTACTACAACCAAAAATTTTAGAATTTTTCTTCAATCCTCTTATACCTAATTCACCTTCATAGCTGTGACACTTTACTTTCATAACCACTATCATTTTCAGGACATGCACCTTTGGCAATTTCACAGTCCCGACAAGTTTCAATTTTTCGAAAGCCGCCACTCTGAGAAGCGCTTCAAAAGCGGGCGAGGAGCGAAATTTTCATAGAAACCGTTGGCTGAGGGAAAATTAATATATATCTTCTTGTAGAAGGAAATTGACTTAATGACCGTGAAACATTTTACACAACAACGCAACCATTTTCACACAAAAGGTTTTTCGGAGAGAAAATTATTAGTTTGGGGGAACAAAGAATATTAAAAATATTTCAATAGTCTCATCTCGGGAGAGAGGAAATGGTCTTTTCGCTACTCGAGTGCGGAAATGTCTCGAACGTTAACAGCTGTCCTTGTTGGTACACAATAAGTACCTAAGCTACCCAGATATACAAAATCCCCCAAAAAATACCACTTCGTGGCATAAAAAAGACCCCGCCAAGTCGTTCCTCCCAAAATAAATCAAGTGCCACAAAAAATAAACGTTTCAATAGTCTCTCTCTCTCTCTCGGGAGAGAGGAAATGGTCTTTTCGCTACTCTAGTACGGAAATGTCTCAAACGTTAACATCTGTCCTTGTAAGTACCTAAGCTACCCAGGTATACAAAATTCAGCATAAACACAAAATTATCAAGGTAGAAACACACTACCATTACGCGACGTGATTGTGTGTGTTTGTACCTTTGCAGAGCGCGGTAGTGCCCGCCACGCCAAGATTTAATATTGAAAAAGCATCCCTCAAACGAAACGGGGGAAAAAAATAGGGTAAAGCGGTATTCGTAAAATTCGAAGCTTATGTTTCGCTGTTTCGCCGGTAGCAAGCAGCTTAGTGCACACCTAGTTAAAATATTTTCAAGTCTTTTCCCGGAAGTCAGTTTTTGAAAGTTCAAGGTTGAAAAGATGTTACATCAAAAAATACATAACAACAATTTCAGCACAAAAATATCAAAAAACTTTGAGAAATTTTGAAGCATAAAGGCTTGTTACAGATATGCCGAATACTTTTCGCTGAATTTTGTGACTTGACTTTGGCTCAAACCATTAACCTACAGATTCATAGTCCATCGCGCTAACCACTACTCTACGGAGGATGGTAATAAAAAAACCTAGTAGTGACTAGTGGGTCACCAACATAATATGAAATCAAAAGCCCAACGATTTAAAGTGACAGTAAAATAATAGACTATCTCTATAGTTCTATAGTCACTTGTTTTTCTCCTCCCCTTACCCATAAACACGAAATTCTTAAGGTAGAAACACACTACCATTACGTGACGTGATAGTAGGGTGTTTCTAACCTTTGCAGAGCGCGGTAGTGGCCGCCACGCCAAGTTTTAATATTGAAAAAGGATTTCCTCAAAGGAAACGGAGGGGGAAAAAATAAGGTGAAGGGGTATTCGTAAAATTCGAAGCTTATGTTTCGCCGGTAGCAAGCAGCTTAGTGCACACCTAGTTAAAATATTTTCAAGTCTTTTCCCGGAAATCAGTTTTTGAAAGTTCAAGGTTGAAAAGATGTTACATCGAAAATGCATAACAATTTCAGCACAAAAATATCAAAAAACTTTGAGAAATTTTGAAGCATAAAGGCTTGTTACAGGTATGCCGAATACGTTTCGCTGAATTTTGTGACTTGACTTTGGCTCAAACCATTAACCTACAGATTCATAGTCCATCGCGCTAACCACTACTCTACGGAAGATGGTAATAAAAAACCTAGTAGTGACTAGTGGGTCACCAACATAATTAGAATCAAAAGCCCAACGATTTAAAGTGACAGTAAAATAATAGACTATCTCTATAGTTCTATAGTCACTTGTTTTTCTCCTCCCCTTACCAAAACATCAATTGCCTCAACATAATCACAAGAAAATTGTCCAATAATAAAAATTAAAAATAGTTCCCAGAGTAAAAGGCATAGAAAAAGAGGCACAAGAGAGGCTCTTGGGCTCTCGAACAGAGGGCCCTAATCTTTTGTTTTCTCTGGATTAAACTCTTCCCATAGAGCCTTAGCCTTTGTAACAGGGCACAACCGGCCTCTAAACATAGGGAGCCTTTGCTGACCAGTGAATTCCCATATTAAAATTTATGCTAATCCTCGTCTGTTATATTACAAGGGGGGGGGAGGTTTTGTAAGTGGGGATAAGAGAAGGAGGGGGGGGGCGAAATATGGACAGGGAAGAAACAAAGAAAAGGAGGGGAAAGGAAAAGGGTAGTAAGTGGGGATGAAAGGAGGAGGGGAAGAAAGGGGCAGAATATAGAGGGGACGTGTATTCAGCTATTCAGCCTTTATTTTTATTTATTTATCATCATTATTACTATGATTATTAATAAATATTACTTCCATTATTATTTTCAATTTCAGTTTTCTCCTGATGCTCAGTGTAAAATTGTTATTAGGTGGGAAGAGAAGGGGGAAACGTGGTGGATGTTAATTTTAGCATGATTATTTCCCCTGATGATGTATAATACCGTTGTAGGCGTCCCCAAGCTTGAAGTGCTTCTACGTGTGAGGCCAAAATATTCCAAAAAGGGGGTAGGTACTCCTTTCAAGTGCTATCTTAACCTTTGGTCTGCTGGATCCAGACGAAAGAATGACCTGCCTTCTCTCGCGATTAAAAGCCCGTTCTAACTTGTCACGAGTTCCATCCGACTTTTTTCCGAGCGTCCTGTAGGCAGTGTGATTTAAATGAGAGTGTTCCCACTTACGCACGACACGATTTTTCCCCCCGAACGACAAGTGGGAACGGTGCTTAAGGTGCGTCTACACTATACCTCTACAGTGGACCGATATCGATCGACATGTTTTATTCAGTCAGAAGTTTTTTCGTTAGGTTACAAAAGCAGAAAAAATAATTAGAATTACAATAGTGTTTATTTGATAACACATTGACAAGTTGCTGAAGACGGGTCTGGAGTTCAGACCCGAAACGTCCAATACCAAACAGTAAGGTATGTGCCAACTTTAAGTCCTATAAAAAGTATAAGATCCATTCACTCATTCACATTTCACACACTGATCGCTCTATCTCGAGAACCACAACACCTAGAAAGCTGAAATTTGGTAGGAATAAGTATAAAAAGTATAAGTTAAGTGTGAGTGTTGGCAAACCAAAAATGTCATTTAATTCTCGTTTATTTAGGGTTCGATTAAGACTAAAATTTTAGTGTCTTCGTTCTAGCAGTAGGCTGCTATTGTTGTGGTCCAATTCCTAAACTACTCCCGATTCTAATAATAGCAGCGACATGGAAAGTAAATATGAAAGCAGGCCATATGACATTCTGCTGAAACATACGAGTATTAATCCCTTTCCTGTCCATATAATTTTCGTCCCTTTCCCTCAGCCTCTAATATATGGCACCATCCCTGGTGTCAGGTAGTAAAATGGAATTTATGCCTCTCCGTGTTCATACAAAAATCCAAAAGTTTAATGTTCAAAACAAAATGGACGCTCCGTGTTCTTCCTAATAAATTTGGCCTAACTTTGCTGCCCACGTTTTGCTCAATAAAAACATAGATATACCATTGTACCTACATAATATCTAATAAAGATGAAATACCAGCCTAGTTAGCTTGGAAGGTAGCATACCTTGACCTGAATTGTAAGCGCTAGGTCGCGGGCTCGATTACCGCCCGAAGCGAAAAATAACCTGAGCAGATAAGGTTTAGATTATATTCTTAGAAGCTTAACCCATCTTTTAGGTCTGTTTGCCCCTACAGCTAAGCCTCGGGACTTTTGGGGTATAAAGGATTTAACCTAAGCAGATAACGTTCTCGGAAACAGCTGGCTTTCTCCTATCCTATCCTCTCCTCAATTTCGGGACGATAAAATCTCCTTTGTCGAATCTCTTCTAGTTTTTTACCTCTGGTTTTATTTCACAGCAATGAAACAACTGCTACATTAGACGCCTGTGGTCTGTGTCGTAGCATGTCCATCCCATAGTATGCCTTTCATCAGATGGGCGCAAAGAGACAAAATACTTCTAGTACTGGGCTATTTTTTTTTTTTTTTTTTTTTTTTTTTTTTTGAACATAGATACCTACATACAAAATACATCTAATAAAGATGAAATACCAGCCTAGTTAGCTTGGAAGGTAGCGTACCTTGACCTGAATTGTAAGCGCTAGGTCGCGGGCTCGATTACCGCCCGAAGCGAAAAATAACCCGAGCAGATAAGGTTTAGATTAGATTCGTAGAGGCTTACCCATCTTTTAGGTCTGTTTACCCCTACACCTAAGTCTCGGAGTGGGCTTTTTTGTGTATGAAAGATTCAACCTTAGCAGATAACGTTCTCGGAACAGCTGGCTTTCTTCTATCCTATTCTCTCCTCCTCGATTCCGGGATGATAAACCCTCCTTTGTTACACTTCCCTCAATTGAATCTCTTCTACATAGTTTTTTTACCTCTGTTTTTATTTGAGTGTTTCACCTCTGTTTTTATTTCGTAGCGATGAAACAACTGCTACATTAGACGCGTGTTTTCTGTGTCGTAGAATGTCCATTCCGTAGTATGCCTCTCATCAGATGGGCGAGAAGAGACACCATACTTCTAGTACTGGGCCTTTTTTTTCGACAGAGGGAACTGTAACTGCTAGGGTCTTATCGTCCCGAAATCGAAGAGAGAAGAAAGACAGGATAGGAGGAAAGCCAGCCGTTCCGGAACATATCCTTCAGGCTCACTCCATTTGTCAAGGGTCTAGGTTTTCCTTACCCTTCAGATCAATTTAATTTGAAGAAATCATTTACTGATGAACATTTTAATTGAAAATAAGTTGAAAAATAAATAACCGATTTTCTGTGGAATGACAGATAACACCCACCGCGGTCTGAGACAAAATTTATCAGCTAACTGCGCACAATAATCTACTTACCCATAATCGGGGAGTCGAACTAAACTCAATTCAGATAGTTTACCTATCTATCCGCTAAGCAATTAAATTGGAGTCATTACATTAATAATGAATGAAAAAGAGAAGAAAAAGAACAGTTAAACCTAATTTAGGTATCTATGTAGTATCTACCGATCAGTGCTGTATGGTAAGCAACTAAGCACAACCAGATTTTATAAATTTGGTTCTGAAGTTTGAATCTTTGAATGCTCACTTTGTAAGCTTTGAGTGGAGTACCTAACAAGCTTTCCATTTTGAATAACATAATTATGCTTAATACCTAATAAAAGTAAATAAAGCTCGGACACGGAAAGTCAGTAAGTATTAAATAAAGCTGGTTTTCCGCCTCTTGAGGCTGACCAAAATGCCCCCCCCCCCCTTTCACTTAATCTGTGATGTTTTTTTTTTTACTTTCTACGAATCGAACCCGCGGCCTAGCGCTTACAAGGCAGACGCGCCACCAACCAAGCTAACTAGGCTGGCTACTTGGCTATTTGGTTTGGTAGCAGAGCGTGATTCACTTACCTGACACTCGTAGGTTCCGTTGTCTCGCTTCTGGACATACTTGATCTGGAGGGTCCAATCGTCCGCCCCCTCCCCATGCAGGACCTGAAACCTTGCGTCGTTCGTGTACGTGAACAGACCTGACGTCAAAATGTGCCAGTCCCTTCGTCGAACCCACGATATCTGGAACAGAAAGAACAGGGACAAGTTTAAAGATTGGGGTCGAGTGGATTGGAACTAGGGGTCGTAAATCCCGCACGTTTCCAATCCCGCGGGATCCCGCGCGGGATTTGGCCAATCCCGCGGGATCCAGCGCGGGATCCCGCACTTATGCAATTGAAGGGGCAACATAGGTATTTATCACCTAAACCCCCGCCAAAGGTGACTGAAACTCTTTCTTTGCGATTTTCTTTCTATTTGAAGTAATTGCTAACCTTTTAATCACAAAACTGTACAATAGGTAAACAAAATTTAATTCGTTTTCATCGTCACCATCATCATAACCAGCTGTTATCAATCCACTGCTGAATAAAGATAACGATCTTTACCACCAAATTCTAGCGTTTATACCGTGAAAATAGAAACTTGTGGATTTATTTTAAACTGAACTAAAAACAAAACAACAAAAAATTAAACAAACAGAACATGAATTCAAGTAAACAGAACAAACAGAACAGAATTGAAAATTGAAAGTAGGTAAAAATTGTCAAATGAATTAAATCTTAGTCAATATGTAGGCATGGTCCATGGTCAGTTGATGGTCTGCATTTGTTCATCTGAAAGTGAGATCTCAAAAAACATAAACTTGACAAACTTTGGTCTGACAATCTGGTCCTCAAGTGAGAACATATTAAACCAGCGGCTGAAAAAGCTCTTTCTACTTCAACGGATGTAGGAGGAATGGATAGAAATACAAGATTTGCAAGACCAATATCATCCTTTCAAATCAGGAGAACAAAAGAAACACTACTTGAAACCAGACTACCTGTAGACAGAAAAATCAAGGTGCCTGTAGAGTTCATAAAAAAAGGGTTATTCGACCTATTTTAAACCTTTTCTTTGTGGTATTTTTATCTTAATTCATGGATCCATTAATTCCGAAAAATCCCGCAAATCCCGCAAATCCAGCAAATCCAGCAGCTAAAAACTGCGGGATTGCGAGATTGGAAAAAGGTGCGGGATCCCGCGGGATTGCGGGATCCCGCATTGCAACCCCTAGTAATGCTACTGGCGGTCTGACAGCCCTGGGTTGGACAAATTTAGGTCTGTCAGACAGTCGGCCCGCCG